>NC_056737.1:1506631222-1506721222 GCF_019279795.1 Protopterus annectens
CAAATTGGCACTTGATCAGTGGCAACTGGAATCCCGTGACGCTGCACTTAGACCCCTCCCACATAGCAGCGCAGAACTAGATAACAGAGTAAAAGGTCTGACAGACCGAATTTCTGAGAAATGGAAGCCTAGGGCAGACTGGACTTGCATTAATCAATGCATCCAAAAAGAAAGTGAAACTGTTGATAGATATTTTGCCAGATTATTAAAATGTTTTAACAATCACTGTGGAATGCAGATGCCTAAAAACCAGACACAAGATTCCCCATATGAGCAGCAGTTAAAAAATGCATTTCTGAAAGGCTGTATTGCACCCATAAGTAGTTTCATTACTAAACATATGGTAGACTATCGTACAAGCAGATTACAATCACTGCTTGAATATGCTAGACATGCCAAAAGGCATTTTAATAACAAAAAAAAAAAGAAAACCCAAGTATTTGCTGTGAAAGATGGAAAAGATTATTTAGTACAGTCCGGACAAAAGGGCAAAAAAAATGCCCAGGAAAACAAACAATCTGATCAGCGATCAAAAGACTTTGAAGGAAGAAAGAAAAGAGGTGAGTGCTTCAAATGCGGGGAAAAAGGGACACTTGGCAAGGGATTGCAAAAAAAATAAGAAGGCAGCAGTGAAAGACAAAAACGATGAAGGTGAGGACTGACTATATGAAAGTCAGGAATCACTAGATAGAAATAATAGAGAAAGGACAAATGAGAATGTGATAGAAGGAGCAGAGAATGGTTAATAGAGGAAGTGCAGGAAGCTACCGATAGTAAAGAAATATTAGACCTAGCCTTACTGAGCTTAGAGCTCTATCTAGCTGACACAAAACCAGAAGTGACACTCCTGGTAGAAGGGAGGGAAGTCAAATTTTTGTGTGATTCAGGGGCATCACGAACCCTGGTACACCCCTCCAAACTACCAGAAAATTCAGAATCACATGACTTTATACTAGTAAAAGCAGCTAATGGACAGCTGTATCGGGAGCCTCTCTCCCATAACATTACAGTAACAGATCCTGTTTCAGGATTAACCCAGAAAAGCAAAATTGTTGTTTCTGCAAAATGCCCAGTGAACCTTTTGGGCAGAAATCTTATGCAACTATTAGGCATAGCAGTAGCTCCAACCATGCAGGGTATGGAAGCACAGCGACAAACTAATACTTTTGCAGTGCAAACGGAAGGTGAGACATTTTACTGGTACAGCCAGGACTTAGTTACGACTGGCCCTGGAGCAATAACTAAAGAGTTAATGAATGTAGCTATCAGTAAGTTCCCCTCCCTTTGTATTGACATACAACACCTGTTGCACTGTACTCTGTATTATTGTAATACACCAGGACCTGACAAAGAATATGAACAAAAATTATTTAGAAATCATGCAAACAGATTAGTACTGTGTAATTTGTACTGGGACATGAAAGAAAACAGTGCGGTTAGCTATTCATTACCCCAGGAGTTCTTTTCACTTTACAAATCAAATCTATTACCGCATGTTAGTTTAACTAAAGAGGAAGATTTAAAATGGGTAAACCTAGGAAAAAAATCACAAAATGGGAAAAACAAACAGAATCAGAACTGTCAGAACAGGGAATACAAAAACAGAAATTGAACTGGATAACGCAAACACATCCAGTTGTACACTTGCAGTCCAACAAAGACAGCTGAGAAGCCCTCTTATTAAAAGAAAAAGAAAAAGCTTTGTTAGACATACCAGAAACTCTCTGGTCAACAGGAATGTCAGACGTAGGACTTATTCGCACAGCAGGACCAGTTACTATCACGCCAAAGTCAGCATTTAGATCACAAAAGAGACAGTACCCCTTGAGAAATGATGCAAAGGCAGGTATTAAACCAATCATAGCAGCTTTACTTAAGAAGGGAATACTGGTGGAATCTCCTGATTCACCATGTAACACACCCTTATTCCCAGTTAAAAAAGCAAACGGAAAATGGCGTATGGTCCAAGATTTACAAGCTGTAAATGACGCAGTAATACCAAGAGCACCTATGGTGCCAAATGCACATACCTTGTTGAATGATTTAAAACCTCAACAGAAGTATTTTTCTGTGGTAAATATCAGCAACACATTCTTTTCGATACCAATGCACCCTGACAGCCAGTATTGGTTTGCATTTACATTTCAGGGGAAGCAGTATACATATACGCGACTACCACAGGGCTATATTGAAAGCCCAATGATATTCTCACAAGAGATGGCAAGTAATTTAGCGGGATTTATCCCACCAAGAGGTAGTCAAATTTTACTTTATGTTAATGACATCCTGCTGGCCGCCCCTGCCCAGCGAGATTGTAAGGAAGATACTATAGCATTATTAAAATTCCTAACAGTTGAAGGACACAAAGTAAGCAAAAATAAATTGCAGCTTTGAAGAAAACAAGTGAAATACCTTGGATATGTAATATCCAAAAATGGCAGAACATTAGATGAGGACAGAAAATTAGCGATCTTACAAGCACCAAAACCTACAACCAAGAAGAAAATGATGTCCTTCCTGGGTACGACTAATTTTTGTCGAAGCTGGATCCCAAACTGTGCTTTGGAATCTGCACCTTTAACCGACCTAATTTTTAAGAAGCCTATGGCAGCACAAAATTTAATACAATGGACAGCAGAAGCAAAATTAACTTTCTGCAAACTGAAACAATTGATAGCATCATCATTAGTTTTAGGATTACCAAATTATCACAAACATTTTTTTTCAAACTGTAGATTGCAAGCAAGGTTATATGACATCAGTATTGACTCAACATCATGGGGACAAACAACACCCCATTGCTTATTATTCAACACAACTGGACCCAGTGGTGTGGTCTCTACCCCACTGTGTACAAGCAGTAGTTGCAGCTGCAATGGCAGTGCAGGCTTCAGCCTCAGTAGAGTTATTCCACCCTATCACATTGAGAGTGCCTCATGCAGTCACAATCATTTTACTGCAAGAAAAAGTAGCATATCTTTCCCCTGCTAGGCATCTTTCTTGTATGACTATATTGCTGAGCCAACCTCACATGACAATTGAATGATGTACTACTTTGAATCCGTCTACCTTGCTCCCAACTCCTGTGGATGGCACACCCCATAACTGCCTGTAAGTAATTGAGCAAAAGACACTGCCTAGAAAAGACCTCACGGATGTTCCCTTGGATGATGCCGAGGTGACATATTACGTGGATGGCTCATGCAAAAGGAGACCTACAGGGCAGAACCTAACAGGTTATGCAGTAGTTTCGATACTGAGATTGTAAAAGCGAAACCTCTACCACATAGCTTATCTGCACAAGCAGCAGAGTTAATTGCCTTGACATGGGCATGTACCTTAGCAAAGGGTAAAAATGTAAACATTTTTACAGACAGCCAGTATGCTTTTTCTACTGTACATGTTTTTGCACAACAGTGGAAAAATCGAGGAATGGTGACATCTACTGGCAAACCAATTAACCATGCACAGTTTATTTTAAATTTGTTAGATTCTATTCAGTTGTCTCAGAAAGTAGCCATTTGTAAATGCAAAGCTCATACAAAACAACAAGATAGGATTTCAAAAGGCAATGCGAGAGCTGACACAGCTGCAAAGCAAGCAGCCTCAGAAGCATTTCTTTTGAACAAGGAATTACAACCTTCTAAGACTTTAGACTTAGAAATTTTAAAAACAATGCAGACACTTACTACACAAGCTGAAAAGCAAAAATGTAAAAAACGAGGAGCAATTCTCAAGGAAGGGCTGTACATCTTCAAAGAGGGAAAACCAATATTACCGTCTAATTTATTTAAATATGCAGCTTTGTTGAGCAATGGGCAGAGCCATGTCTTAACAGGGGGGATGGTACAGTTAGTGAATCGGGTATTCGCTACGTACGGGTTTACAAACTACACTAAAAAATTTTGCCTGTCATGTCACACTTGTAATAAACATCATGCACAAGGGGCGTTAAAGCCCAAGCAAGGGACTTTCCCTACACCACCGTATCCGTTTCATACTATCTGTATGGATTTCATAGAATTGAGCAAATGTGAAAATAAAAAGTACTGCCTTGTCATTGTGGATATGTTCTCCAAATGGGTGGAGGCCTTTCTGACTAGTAAACCAGATGCAGGCACTGTTGCAAAGACCCTAGTTAAAGAAATCATTCCTAGATTTGGCATACTGGAAAGGATCTACAGTGATAATGGTACACATTCCGTTAACCAAACTATGCAACAGTTGAGCCGGTATTTTGGGATTTCCTTAAAACATCACTGTGCATATCACCCTCAATCTGCAGGGTTAGTAGAGAGGCACAATGGAGTTTTAAAGAATAAGCTTAAGAAACTCATAGTTGATACACAGAAGAACTGGGTGTACTGTTTGCCCCTGGCACTGTTGAGCATGAGAACTGTTCCGAATGCAAAAGGATTGACACCTTTCGAAAAGATTTTCGGAAGAGCTTATTATATACCTCAGTGGAAACCTCTCATGCCTGCAGACCAGGAAGCAGATTGGACACTTGCAGAGTATATGAGGAGTATGCTGAATAACAAACATCTTTTACAGTTTAATTCTGTTTCAGATAAAGACCAAACCAAACCATCTGAAGTAGCAGTAGCCCCAGGCACTTGGGTCTGGGTGAAGACAATCAAAAAGAAGAACTGGACGACACCAAAGTGGGAAGGTCCGTATCAAGTACTGCTGAGCATGCCTACAGCAGTCAAAATTGCAGAACGTTCATCTTGGATTCATTTGACACACTGTAAACTAGTAAAAAACTTTGAACTTGATAAAACTCTTGCTAACACACAGCAGCAGTAGAATGACAAGACCCAGAGATAATAGAAATGCTGAACGACTTCAACAGTGTTGCATAATCATCTTAATAACTGCATTAGTGACAATGTTCTTTTTGCTGTGGCTTTTGCTGTGGCCTTTCTTTTCTTCAGCCACACCAGCTAGACTGAACAAACGTGATTCAATACTCATAGACTGGCATCTGAACTTTAACACTTACCAAGCAATCAAATATGTGTATGCTGAGACTTTTAATATTCCAAATTGTTGGATTTGCACAGCTATACCAACAGGATATGGGGGATTATTAATGGCTGCTGTCCCCCTAGGGGTCAATGAGACCTGGGAAAACTTGATTTTTGAGACTACACCTGTAAAATCTAGAGACAAAATTGCATTATTCCTACCTGTTACACAAACAGGAATTGTATGCTTTTTTAAGAATGACACAATTCAAGTAGGTTGGAGTAAATGTAATGTAACGGTTTCTTATAAATGTTATATTAAACCTAAAAATGCTAAAAATGCAGAAACAATTTGTGATGCAAATTATGACTCATACTTTGAATCATTGCATAAAACTGTCAGTAATATACAACATAATCCTGTTCTTTTAAAGCAACTGTCTATTATAGATAAGAAAATGTTTCATGCAGGGAAGGTGTACATCAATACTAAGGTAGAAAACTGTTATTTCATATGTGGGAAAAAGGCATACAAATGGCTGCCTGAGAATTGGTCCGGCAGTTGTTTTTTGGGTTACCTGGTCCCGGTCATACGACACACTACAGCTTTGCCTCATGGGAGAATTCAAAACATCAGAGACATCACAAAAAAACCTGAAAATCCAATCAAGAAACCTGAGAATCCGATGAGACAAATTGTAGCAGGCTGGAGAAACCATAACTCCACGAAAGACAAGAGTAAACTAGCATACATGGACTTGAGTGACACTATCATATCCTGGGCTGGCATAGCCCCTGAATATGGTGCAGTTAAATCAATTTGGGAACTGTGAAAGCTATCCAAACTTCTCGAGGTTATGAGCAATGCAACTTTTTCTGCTTCTGAATTAATGACTGATGAACTGAATGCGATGAGAACTGTGGTTCTTCAAAGCCGCATGGCTCTTGACTTCACCCTAGCGGCGAAAAGTGGTACATGCGCTTTAATCAAAGACGAGTGTTGTTCGATCATTCCCAACAATAAACACGAAATCAACGATAATTTGGAAGTGATTCAGCAAGTGACAGACATTCCCAGGCCAGGCCCGAACCCACTGATAGACTTTTTTCAAAATTTGTTTGGGGGGTGGGGTTCCATACTAATGAACATCCTGATTGCCATTTGTGTGGAATTACTTTTGTTAGGAGCATGTATTTGCTGTGGTATTCCCTGCATGAAAAAATTAATCAAAGATTTTATAGACTTGTCAGTTTTTGAGACTTTGTATCAAAGTACTGAAATTGAAGAACTGTTGAAAAAGGAAACACTTTCATAAGTTTAAACTGAATGACTCTCTTAGCTGCAAATCCTCAAAGGAAGAGGTTAGGAGAAGAAACAAACTGTTTATGCTTTTAAAATAAAATAAAAAGTATTAACAGGGGGGAAATGTTAGGAAAATATGTAATAACATGTGTGTAATGCTTATTTTAAATAAGGGAAGATTAACACATTTTTATTCTATATGCCGCATTAGTTCTATTTGAAACTGCAAACATGCTTTTCTAAAATTGTGCTTTCTGACACTGCAAGATGCACTCTGACCTAGTTTGCTAGCACAGCAAAATACATGTTTATGCTTTGGAAATGTACTGGAAAGCAGGTGATTTTCTGCTAGGTCAGGAAATTAAATGGAGAATAATAATAATTTCTGTATATCCATTCATTATGGACAATACACTCTGTTCGTGCTAATAAAAATGTGACAAGCTGCAAGAAAGTTAGATACTATAAACAATGAACTGCTTCAGAAATCTGTACTTGTATTGTGCTTGAATTAGCCATAATACCTAGACTTGTAACATCACATAGCAAGAAAGTTATAATTGACCGGTGGTCATCAAGGCCATCCTGTTTGCTGAAAAATATTTTTTAAACTTTGAAGAGTCAGCTAGAAATGTGAGAAACATCTGTAAAGTAACAGAATTGTGAACTGGTAATCTGCTACATCAACCATAGTGGGCAATGTCTTAAAAGAAAGGTATAATAATTGTGACACTTCCTAATTTTAGTCAAACAAACTCTGTAACTGCATGTTTTCTCTCCTTGCGCAAGAATAAAAATACCTGAACTGAACCTTTTGCTTTTGGTCTTTTAAAGTATTTTCTTTGACACTGGTGTTTTTTGATGTTGGTTCAGTTTGTCAAATTATTTAATGGTCAAAGGTCATTACATTGACCATTATATAATTCAAAGGTTTTGTCCTCTCTTTGAGTTTTTGTGACCCTAGAGTTACTATATTTAATTTCTGTGCAGTGTGAGGGTAGAACCCCTATGTTGGATGCTTTACTTTCCGCAATTGCAAATGTAACCTATTGGTTTACGTTTGTGATTAAATTTTTTGTGATGATTTTAGTAGCAATTAATGGTAATCGTAAATTAGTTTTGTCAATGTTTAGTGTTTTGATCAAACTCAATGGGAGATTATTCATTATAAACTTAAGACAGATAGACAGATAGACAGACAGACAGACAGACAGACAGATAGATAGATAGATAGATAGATAAACAGAGATGTGTGTGTGTGTGTGTGTGTGTGTGTGTGTGTGTGTGTGTGTGTGTGTGTGTGTGTGTGTGTGTTTGTGTTTTCTGTAGTTTAATAAAATACATTCTTAACATTATAATCTCAGTCACCAGAAAAGTTTCAGACAGTACTATAAAGTAATACAAAAGACTATCAATTGTCTTGTTGTATGAGGGAAAAATCACTAAATCTGGCATGCCTCATAGCAGTGTCCATCCAAATAGATGGATGGAACTAATACGAACAGGTTCTCAGTGAGTGTACAATCTCAAAATACCGAGAACCTATTCAGGAAAAAAATCACAAAGGATAACAACAGTCTCAGAAAAGGAGGAAGTCTGACAACAGACCTAGTGAATGAGGAGAATCTCCTGTCTTTGGTATTCATTTGATGTTCGATAAAATCTAGAAATGACATGCAAGAGAAGTTAAATGACTACTTGGCAATACCTTAAAAAAGTGACACAGGCATTGATTTCTAAGGCTTTAGGGAAAAATCACATGGTACATATTTGCTAGATTCCATTGTCCTTATAATGCCATATGACTTTATATGGACAATAGTATCTATTTAATAAGATGTTGACTTTATTGACAAATGAATAAGGACAGTGATGCAGGAGGCTGTGATGTTGGTACATGTCATAGCCTGTGAGCAAACATGGAAACATTCTATATAGTCCTGCATGTCCATTACAGAAATGAAGATAAGATATGCAGCACCTCTGAATTTAACTGGTCTATATTAGATCACAGAATGCGTAAAAAAGTGAACGGTGATTAATCGACCCTATATAAGCAAAAGCTTACAATTTCGAATGGTCAGAACAGTGACTAGATCTGAAGTTTGCCTTCGCTAGAAATTAGGATTCCTGGGGATGTGTGTGAAGTATTTCACAGCATGATGCTGATAATTTGTCATTGAATACTATGTGATATGTATAAATTACCTGTTCTTGAGCTTTTAAAGTAGCTAATGTACCAGAAAGTGAAGAATTCCAGACTCTGCCCACACAAACCCACCTAAAAGCATGCAATTAGTAAAGCAGTTACAAAGACAAATTGACAAAAAGCAATTTTAATCACACATCTGGACTCACAAGTACCCACACTCCCACTCATGCATGCACAGCCACACCCCAACTCATGCACACACATACATGTACACTCACACACATAGACACATACACTCAGATGACTATTGCAACTGATTTTTAACAGGTTGAAACCCATATAGTACAAGTATATTATTTCATTGAAAGTCAGAAAGCTCTAGTATAGTTTTGCATGCCTTTCTCTGAGTAACACTGTACAAACAGAGACTGAAGGAACTTAGCCATGCCTGTGGAATGAAAAATATTATCTTTCCTTCCATTAATCCTCTAAGTTACTCTTACCTGTGATCATACTTGCAAACGGTGGGAACCATAATGTTACCCTTGACTACAGACAGGCATACAATCTAAACAGCAGATGACTTTTAGTTCCTAGTTCATAACTAGCTCTCAGTTCATAAGCACGATTTAAATCAATAGCACTCTTTGTCAGTCAAATGTTACCTTGATATCTGAATTATAAAATTTTAGACCTGCTTAAGCTGATAATTCCTTTACAGCTTCACAGACAAAAAAAACAATGGGAGTGAGACCATTTAGTTCAGAGTCTACCCTTGTTAATGAATATGAATAAATAAATAAATCTATCTCATTATGGCACCTGGAATGAATAAGCTTGATTCAACCCATGAAATGTATAACTTAATTCTTAATCATGTGGTAGTGGCATAGAGTAATAAAGCTTGGACTATGTCTATGTAACTCAAGTTCAATTACCAGATCAGATCTGAGTATGTCCAGATGATTGAATTTTAATAATTAGATCAGTCGTGACAACATTGGTAGGAGAGGCAATTTTAGACTTCTGTATGGCAAATGGCTTCATGGTGGCCAAGGCCAACACATGGTAGAGCAAGAGAAACAGTCTCAAGCTCACATACAGGAGTGACCAACAAGGAATTCAGATAGTTCAGTAGTTCTATTAAAATTTGTTAAGGATGCGGAACAAACTAAAATTCAGATTCCATAATAAAACTATATGATGCTGAGTTCACCCAAGTGGCTAACTGATTTTTACAAAGGTATAAAGAGCTTGATTATCAAACGAACAAAGGTAATCTATTCCACAAATGTACCATTGATTGATTTAAATATCTGGATCTAAACACAGTTCTGCTATTATTAGTCCTGTAGGGTGGCATGTTCCTCGTGATTTTACTCGAGTGCAGTATCTCAGGATTTAACACTAAGCATAGCTCTTCACTCCATAAAGCTTTATACTCTAAACATAATTTTGCTTTTTCCTGGTAAGGAGAGGGCACTGGGTAGAATCAGTAATTGCAAAGTAATCTCCAGTGAAACAGTCAGCCCACAGCATAAACTACTGGTTACCAAAATCAGCTGCAGACAGTGGTCAGGTAATGCTCTAAGGTCAACAGAGACCAGGCTGAAGACCTCTAAGTTGACTGCAACAAAAGCACACAAGTTCAAAGGATTACTCAACACTCAAACACTTCAGGTAAAAGAGGAAATAGGTAGAGATGAAGAAGAATTGTAATGTCTCAAAACAATATGTCTGGGGGCTATAGAACAGATATGTGCCTGAGCCAAGTATGGAAACAAGGTAATTAAGAGAAACTGGTGGCGGAATTCAGAAGTTCAGGAATTCATTAAAAGAAATAAGGAGTGCGGAAAAAGTGGGAGATAGAAACGATGGAGTAGGCTGAGAAGGAAAACTGGTTGGCTACTAAAGAGGAGAGGAGTGGCAATAGCAAAGAACAAGGCATCAGAGGCACTTTGTGAGGTTTTGGAGAGTAACGTCGTAGATGGCACAGCCAAACTCTTTATCAGGTTTAAAGACAATGACAGAAAGAGCATCTAATCATAGCTTGTCTATTCACCCTCAACAGGAGTACTTAGATGAATCAAACTCTAAAAAATGCTCACAGGGACTAAATAATGTTTTCTGACACTGTACCCTGGTTTTCACAAGTGGACTCTTTAAAGGAGATCAAATAAGTCCATTAACACTACAGAGAATTTGAATCTGCAATTTAAATGTTTTGTGCATATCAGATCTGAGTATCAGCTGGATACTTTTACTATATTTTAGGTAACAGGTCATTTCAAATTCTTGTCAATCTAGTCCATTTAACTGGTATACTTAGTCTTTTAACATGTACAAATAACCCCTTAATGGTTACACATTAAGTATTTTATCAAGCAGTGGTGGTCTTTAGTTCAGTCAGCATTTCATTTAATTCTTACTGCATTTTAAAATCTTGTTTATACAATTTCCAGAGTTCATCTTTTGAAAAAAATGCATTTAACCTTATCCAGGAATAAAGCATTTATATTTTACCTATTGTGATAGGCACACTAAAACAAAAACCACTGTGGTTACTGTCAAACCAAAGGAGATCTAAAAGAAAAAAGTCAGTATTGTAGTGCGTTCAGTACTAAATCATTGGCAATATAAGTATTCTTAAAACTGTCACCAGGTGACTCTAAGAATGAGCATAAATCACATGGAGAAAAGTCACTTTCATCATAACCCACAATGGAAGTTAACAATGAAGACTACAGCTGCCATAGCAACAGTGGGAAAATGCACTCAACTACCACTCATCCTAACAAATGGACAAGCAAATCCACAAGAAACACACACAACATTTACATTCATGCTAACATACACTATGCATAGGTACCATAGAAGCAAACGGACACAGGCATTCTACAATCGCAAATAAGCAAACTAAATACACTAAAGCCACAATCATTAATGAAATATTTTAAAGCATTAAAGAAAATGAGCTAATACTGGCAGAGGTATATCACATACAAACAAACAAACACACACACCACCACTAAGAAACATTACAAAAATTGATTACAATTGGAAAAAAACATAATTCAATATTAAATAAAGAGATAATAAAAACAGATATATAAACAACTAATTTATATTTATTTATTTACTTGCTTATTTATTTATTTATTTAATTATTCTTTGTTGAGTGGGTTAGTCCCACTAGGTAATGGTCTCTTTCCAGGGGAGACATGAGGTGTTTCTACTATTAGGAGAACAACACTGGAGCAGAACAAAATGATACAGATATAGTTTAAAACAAAAGACATGATATCATTACAGAACAAGAAGTAAACACACCAAAACAGATACTTTGCTTAATTTGTATATCCAATGACTGTCAGGAAAGAACATTCTGGCTATGATGCAATAATGTAATAACAACTAAATACCATATTAAAGGAATTCTGTGAAAGCAATAAATATAGATGGGAAAGAATATGGAATAATGAGTGTAATACTTTCATTTGTTTGTTTACTTATTGTTGACCAGTTAGTGCCATTTGGGCGGCATCCTCTTTTCAGAGGAGGGGTAAACCTGTGATGGTATTCATACAGACTAGTGAAAAATGTTGCCAGGATACTGGAGAAACTCCCACACTCTTTTCCATAAGTGCCATGGAATCTTTTATATCCACATGAGCTAGCAACATCTGAGGCAGATGAGATCTTGATATAACAAGATACAACATCTCATTTAAAAGATGGAAAACTTGGAAGAACAGCCCCCCCACACACACACACACACACAAACGCACGCACACACTGTGTATACTGTATTGCAGTGCCAGTACTGAGAAAATGAAACCACTTATCAGGGATGGGACTAGATCCCACAGCATTGGGATCTTAAAAACATTAAAGAGGAGTGTGCTAACTGTTGAGCCATTGGCACTATATACAGATGCACTAAGCAGATACATAGGCTGTACATCATACAGCTTAGATATAAATGTAAATACAGTGGTGAACAGTGACTGTAAACAATGTTAAACAGAGACAGAAACATGGGAAAAAAGTCCAAACCTGATATCATCCTCTAAGAAAATAATAATAACAAATATATGTGAAGCATAATGTTTGCTAATTTTAACTTGTTAAGATGTCCGTTGCTTATTTTAAAACTGTCTCGCTATGTTAAACTCATTTAACATAGCGAAACACTAAAAAAAAGCAACAGAGATCTTGCTTTCTCCGTTGCTTTTGCCCACAGCTCTGATGTACTGCGCAGGCGCGCAGTACATCAGAACTGCCGCGGATGCCAGACATCTGCGAAGGGCAGTAAACAGGCATTATACTATGCCATTATTTAAGAAAAGTAATAGTTTCTTTCTTAAATAATGTCATAGTAATAGCAATAACCCACTTCTGAGTGTGGGTAATGCTAAATTACCACGGTTGGCTTTGTTTGGTCCCTCGGGTTGACCAAACCACGCCAACCATGGGTAAATTTAGCATTACCCACACCCAGGCGTGGGTTATTGCTATAATATTTGAGTCTACTATATCACAACAGCAGCTGGAAGTTGGCAGAATTGGTAGGAATACTGATATTCTAGCTGACAGATGAGGCAGCAAAAACAAACATGTATATAGATAAAACTGACTGCATGGACTATGACAAACTTAAGAAAGAAATAGTTGAACACTGATCCAGCAGGACCAGTTTCATGTACTGCCTGGAAGAAAAAATGCAAATAATTAGAAAGAAAGAGCATTTGCAATATTAGTCAGGATAGTTTTTAAAAAGTAATTCAGATAGTAAAACATTAAAGTTACATGAGCATTCTGTAAGTAAATGCTTCACAATAAATTGACATAGAAAACCCATTTTATCTCTTATTATAATTATTATTATATCAGCAAAAGTGAAGAAAAAAATGTAAACTCGAATATGGTAACCAATTACAGTCTCAAGACTGAGTCCTCTAGCATTCCATACTCCACATTGGGGAGTTCACCACTTTCTATGTTGGGGAATCTTTTATGCTTTATATCATATCATAACAAAACAGCATAGACAAATGTATTCTGATAAGGGATGTTGGAATTATGAATGTTGCATAATATAATAAAACTAATAAAGAGAAATAAAAGGAGTCTTGCTATATTATTCAGTTATACTTGCCCTTCATTTTGTCAAACATTCATTTTGGCATTAGATATCAGAACACCTCACCTAGTCACAATACATAAGTGCACAAAGCTAACACAACCTCAAAACACCCCACACAGTTAAAATAACAGTGCACAGAGTTAAAACAATTTCAGATGTGAGAGCACCAATCACATAAATTCTACCTATATCAAATTAGTAGATAAATAATGAATAACAACTCAAAAGTATCTCTTAATAAACCTGCACATGGATTCAGTAAAGTCTGTGTAGACTTTGCACAAAGCCTCCACAGAGTTTATGCCTTTGCATGGTGATCAGCAGCGTTAATTACATATTCATGCTGTGCACTGAAATTAAATGTATACAAGCACAGTTTCATGGGTGGCAGCGGTGTTGCTGGTCAGGACACACAGATAGTAGCAGACATATAGACATCTTTACTTACAGGCCAACTAGGTCTGTGGGACTGCACGGAATGTCACAATGATTACCAGAGTTAATAGAGCAACAATATGGTCCAAACACATTACAGGACAGTGTTTATAGTGCAGAGTATTGTGGAATATCATTTTAGGCATTCTGAACAAAAGTTGTGCAAATGATCTGCAATGGTAAATGGACTGCCATGTAAAATAAATGAAACACATATTGTGAAATTTTTTGAATTGACCTGTGCCAGTAGATCTGTCACCAGTGGTGTACTACAAGGATTTGTGCTGGGCTCTTTATTGTTTGGAATCTATTTCTCAGCAGGCCAGGCTAAAGTATATGGCCTTTGGCTTACCAAGTTTGCTGATTATTGCAAATTGGGTGCAATCATTGAGTCCACGAACTCAGTAGTGCTAGACCTGGGAACACACATAGATAGCAATCTGAACTTCAACTACCGAGTGTCCACAATGGTATGGAAAGGCTGTGTCATACACCACATACATCACACTATCATATCCAGATCTGAGGATGTTATAACAGGACTATACTCAACCCTGTTCAGAACACTAATAGAGTACAATGCTCCCTTTTGCATATACCTCACCAAACACCTGAAGCAGCTGGAGAGAGGGTTTCTCACCAAGAAAATACAGGGCCTACAAACTATGCCATGACGTATGTGAATAGACTGAATGTCTTGTCATATTAATCTGTATCATATAGGATGAGATGACTTGTACCTGGCCTACAGGCCAGTATCTGACCCTGCCCTGACGGAAATACTGCACATCCACAAATCAGCTATATGTGATGACATCAGAAGAGTCTGATGACAGGAAGATGGTAACAGCAGTGTCCCACATGCTGGTATAAAATGCTGTCTGTAATGTTAAGAGTGTCCACTAACACACTCACACACATACACACACACACACACACACACACACACACACACACACATACCAGTTGACTGCAGTGAGAACAGAATCCCTACCTATCTAAGTACACCAACTAGAGCACTCTGTATTTAGCACAAATCTGACTTGCAGAGTGCCAGACAATACTTTATAGGTGACATTAGCAGTGTCTGGTAAGGAGACTATGGTAATAGCAGCATACCACATGCTGGTGTAAAATGCTCTCTCAAATGTCAAAAAAGAAATGCACACCCACCCCAACTGAGTGCAGTGAAAACAGAACCCATTCTTATCTAAGTACACTGATGAGAGAGCCTTGCATTTAACAGGAGTGTCATGGCACAACTCTGACTTTTACAGTGCTGCAGCACAAATTATAGTGGATGACATCAGCAATGGATGCTGGAGAGAAGATGTTGGGAGGTCTGCATGAAATGGATGTGAAGGCATGTGCAACTGTCAAAATATTGGCAATCCATGGTATTGGAGTGATAACTGCAGGATACACACTTATACTCTTCTGACTTGATAGACACATGCACCCCTCCCAGTTGGCTGCAGTGAGATTAGAACCCCTACCTAAGTAAGTGCACAGACTTACAAACTAGGTATTTTATGAAAGCTCCATGACACAAGTCTGACTTTTTCAAGGCTGCAGGACAACCTATAGTGGATGACATAAGCAGTCAATGGTGGAGAGAAGATGTTGGGAGGCCAGCATGAAATGCATATGTAGGCATGTCCAGCTGTCAAAACAGTAACAATCCATGGGTTTGGAGTGATAAGTGCTGGATACACAATTAGGTTCTTCTGACTAGGCGGACACACACACACACACACACACACACACACACACACACACACAAATGTTGACTGCAGTGAGAACAGAATCCTTGCCTATCTAATTACACTGACTAGAAAACTCAGTACTTTACACAATCACTACAGCACAAGCCTGACTTTTACAAGGTTGTAGGACAATTTATACTGGATGATATCAGCAGTGGATGTTGGAGTGAAGACTTTGGGAGGCCTGCATGAAATGGATAGATAACCATGTCCAACTATCAAGAAATTAAAGCTTTGCATGTTAACAGATTGATGAGTGTGCAATGTGTAGTATTTGATTGTTTTGTTTCCAATGTGCAGGTATGATGTAAGAGAAAGCTTTGCAAACTATATGCAAAGAAGTGCCCACATTACTACAAGTACTGGAAAATCTGAATGTGTATTGTCATTATAAAGATGTGCATAGTATATAAGACAAGATTTATTATTTATATATGTAGTGTAGTTGATATATTTATATTTGTGAACAAGTACTGAGAGACCAAGGTCGCAGTGCATGGGGGAGGGGGTAACAGATGGATGCATTGTAAATATGTGTCATTTTCTTAGATAGTGCCTTCATTTTGTTTGTGTTTCCACATTTAGTTTCATGGCATGAAGAATAAATGGACAATAAATAAAAGTGATATACACTATTGTCCACTTTGCATAGTGCACCACTGAGCAGTGGATTTGCAAGATGGATGGCAAAGTGTTTGTGCATGCGAGATACAGATTTCTACCACTTTCCCTGTTTGCATGTAGTTAACTGGTGCAATCGCGAGCCTCATTGCTAAACTTCAAAGACTTCTCTATATTGAGGGTATGAAGCACACCTGCTGTTTAACTGATTCTGTGGCAGCAGGGGTAAATGAATTGACACATTTCTTTTAGAGCCCAGATGATACAGGGTTTGAAACCAGGTGTATGTAATACTTTGAAATAAGCAGTGATAATGCAATGAAAGTATTATTTATTCTACATTTGCAAGGTGTTACTGTGTGTTGACGTAGTGCAGTGTATTTAATTGGCATTGCACAGAGGTAATCACACTGCAAAAGAGTTTTCACCATCATTTGGCATTGGTGTATGATGCCAAACTCCACGCAAACACAAAGACCAAAAAGTGAAGGGCTCCATTGTTTTTTTTTTTTTTTTTTGTTGCTTATGTGTGTTGTGTGTGATTCTATTTTTTGACCAGATAATAGAGGAAAGAAACATAGCTATCCATTTCTTCAACAGTGTAAAATGAAATATGTGCATAATATTAGCTGAATTTGGACTGCCACCTCTAGATAGAGATGTGACAACCATGCAATCATACATATAGTATAAATGGAGAGTTATATATTGGATGATATTTTTTGATGGGACAGGCACCTTTTTTTGTTTACTTCAATAACAGAGGAAAACTGGGGACATTGGTATTTCTGTGTCAGGTAAACTGGGTAGGTGAGGAAGCAAATGCAAACAAATAAGGCAAACAAGACACAGGGACAGTGAGGGACACAGAACATTAGGAGATACCATGATTGGAGTGAGGGAAGAGACAACACAAGCCCATACCCATCAAACATTGGGACAGTGAGAATCTAGTCCTGACCTGCAGGACTGTCATCATTGTCTCCTTATTTCACTGGCTGATGGAGTGCTTGATGCCTTCTTCTTCTATGACCATGAGGGAGAGCAGCCTCACTATCCAGTGTAGGCATACACCAATGATGCTATGCATGACCCTACACATTAACCCTGGCATCTCCTGGCAGATGATAACATTCCCACCTCTGCCAGTACTGCTGGTGGGTACAAGAACCGCAGCATCAGCTGCTGGGGTAGTGTTGCCCAAGGGTGCAATTAGTGCAGGTGCAGCATAGGCTACGTTATGCAGTTTGGGCCCCAGATGTGTTGGGCATTGGTGCCAGATCTGGTGGACCACCCTGTGCTGTGAAGCTTTTAGTGATTTGTTACAGATGGATGACATCTACATATTATGAATTGATGTAATAGGAAAAAAAAATAAATAAGTGAAGGGGTGAGAGAAAACAAAGAGATAAAATTAGTACCATCATATGTCACATGCAATGTATTATGCCAATTATACAACTATTTTATCTGAGGTTTTACATGTAAGTATACCTTCTAACAACTACAAACTATAACTACAGATTGCTCAAAGTACTCCTTGCAATGTGCAGATACACTGCATATATGTTTGTTCCAATTATACAGATTAAAGTTAACAGCAGGGCATTTACGCCACTTGTGTAGAATTTAATTTCTGTTGTAATATTTAAGAACTGCAGTATTTTATACTTGTTACTTTTTGTTATTTGAGCTGACAAGATCTGACTACAGTCTTATACTTAACAGCTAAAGCTGGTTTGTGCTACAGACAGATGCATTATTTTATAATTTTACAGTTAGGATATGCATGCTTACTTTGCTACTACTGTATAGAAAAGAACATTTTCTTTAAATTTTAAATCTACAATAATACTTGTCTTGTGCTGCATACATAATCCTTCCTTCCCTAAGTCCATCTAGATGCTTAGCATGGGCCTGCCTATTCACATATATTTCAGAATTAACTATTAAAAAAAAGAAAGGAAAGAAAAAAGCATTATGCATAGCACTTGCCTATATTTAGCTTCCTATGTGTTATAAATTCTCTTTATTAGCATACATCCACAACTGTGGGATGCTGCTAGTTCAGAACTCATCCAACCACTGGTTGAGTGTATCTCTCTTGCACCTTATTAGGATGTTGAAATGGTGCCTACACTGTCCTCCATTGCATAGGATGCCAGTCACGCTGGATACAGCCTTGGCTAGACTATTCCGAGCCTCAAACTTGTACTGGGATTCAGAATAGTCTCCCTGCAAAAGTCTTTGGCTGTGGCACTTTACCAAGAGTCCAGTAAATATTCTGGACTGATCAACACCCCACCTCTGAGCCCCAAATTGGGCATCTTCCCCTCTAACACCAGACATGTCTAATCCCAAAGCAGTGCAATAGCAAATAATGATTTCCCACCAGTTTCTGTTATCACATATACTGGTAGTGAACAAACTCAAACAATGATGCCAACTCTGTTTGTGTGATGTTAAGCAAAGAGAAAAACAGTGCCAAACAGAGATGAAAGCAGTTTTAGAAACTGGAACATTAATCAGACACTTGACATTAGTTTGAGGGGTGTGTGCTGCTGTAACTGTTAGGTGATTTAACTTTGCATGCATGCACTGTGGGCATAAATTTCATAACTTGAGATGTTTGGCTTTATGCACTGCTAAAACTGATTTTTACAGTGTGGGATTCAAACTTGTGCATAAGGGCCAAAACATTTTCTTCCACAGTGGCAATTTTCCATCTTTGCCACAGAGGAAGTGCTTCTTAAGCCTACTCATAAATTATTTATAAATACAGATGGCAGATTGAGATATTAACCATGTCTGTGTTTGACCTGACAAGGTCCTTGTATATTCATTCATTTGTGTATGTATCTTATATAAGTGTGAAGGCCATCCAAGTTCAGTTAGCAGAATTATACTTATAAAAACATAGTAGGCAGTATACCCTCAGTCATACATTTGAACCTTCAAAACTTAGTAAGGGTGTTTTATCACTCATATATATAATTCATATCAGCTCCACTATTTATAATTATGTATAAATTGTTATAAGTGATATTTAATATAATGTGAAATGGAGCAATGGTAAAAATCTCTGGAATTTCCTGTATTAGAACCCATTGCCAAGTGTATGCCAGCCCTGCACTTACATTTGTTGCCACATGAATATTTAATACCACTTAGATATTTTCCTGTTCATTACTATAAATTAAAGTGTCACAACAGTAAAATTATGTTTCACTTCCAGTATTAGACTCCAGGACCATCTGTATTACAGCCCTACACTTACATCTGCTGCCACAGAAAGAGTTAAATACCACTTGGATAATTTCCTATTCATTATTAACTTATGCGTTAACCGCCACACAGAGTTGCATAGAAGAGTTGCACAGTAGAAAGCAAAAACTGCAATAATGTATCTTTTTTGATATTTAGAAAGTCTACACCCTGTCTGCATGCATTGTCTGCTTCCTGTGTGGGCCATTAGACTAGGTTTGCTCACAGCTAAGTGTCATGCAAACAAGATAAGCAATGCCAACCATGACATTTATTGTGTTTCTCCATTTCATTTACAGTAAACTATGCACAGTGCAAATACTGGCATTAAAAAAGTAATAGGAAAATTTGGAGAAAGGAAGAAAAGAAATCCATTAAATAAAAACACTGCAAAATTTATGTTGGTACATATCAAATATTTTACACAGGTCTGGATTTTAACTCTCACTCCAATGAGACTTCAAAATACAGTAAGGGTGTCTTATCACTCTTTGCCACAGAAACAGCTTTGCAACACAGAATGAAAATCATTGTGCATACAAGCAACTGCAACATCATCCACAGTATTAACAAAACATATGACAATTGTAACCTTCTGAGTTGTTTGTACATGTATTAATTTCAGATATAGTGCACTGAGTGATCACACAAACACTCATGACTATTGCTTGCAGAAACACAGCTCTGACTTATTTCTCTCTGTGTTTGCTGCTCATTCTTCAATTAGCTGATGTAATCTGAGATATGCAGTCTGCAAGGCATTCTGTATCATTGTCCTTAAATGTGAGAGAATACTAAATGGCAATAATATACAATTGCCAAGAAATGATGGGGAGATTGGATGTTACTGAACAGAAACTGTGAAATGTGTGCTGCTTATTTTATAGGTTCATAGTTCAGTACTAAGCTAACAGCCCTTGCGAGCCATTTTAAGCTTAGCCAATCATCCCTTGTGAGACTCAAACTCTGCACCTTGTATTTGTAAGGCAAACACCTTAGCCATTAAGCCACCCTCCCAATCTAAAACCTTAAAACAATTATTTCTTCACTTTGTAAGTCCAACCTGGCTGACACACCCACTGGAAGTAAGGGAGTTTGAATTGCTATTGTGTTTTCCATCCCCCTACCAGTAATAATTCACAGTTGTAATCCATTAGCAACAAACACTGATGGACCACCTGCACTACATTTACATCTGCTAAATGGAGCCAAGTATTTGGAATTCAGAAATTCTAATGATTTCACTCCTCATTTGCACCATCACCATGCTCACAACCCTGAATCTACATTATAAAAAGGGAACCATGTAGCTAGGATACCTGAAGGTGAATAGACTTGTTTATGGGGATAACACAGACAAAGATATTACTTTGGGATTTATGTGCACAAAATACTACTCATCTTGATAAGGTATAATTGTATTTTTCAGTTATATACTGGATATACTCACATTTCATTTAGAAAAATTATATATATATATATATATATATATATATATATATATATATATATATATATATATATATAGATATATATATATATATATATATATATATATATATATATATATATATATATATATATATATATATATATACACACACACACACACACACACACACACACACACACACACACACATATATATATATATATATATATATATATATATATATATATATATATATATATATAGGTTCATAGGTGTGTGCTAGGCTAATGGCCCTGGATCCTATATAAGCCTAGCCCAAGACAATTCCCTGGTATCATGCCACCCAAAGTTAGTTCCCAGTGCCCCTATCAAGCAAGGCCACTGAAGTGATCCCTGGTGTGAACTTTCTATTGCCCATCCACTCGTGAAGATTTCTCTTAAAGAGAGCCAGTGAAGTGCTCTGCTTGATGTGAATGGGAAGTTTGTTCCAGAGTATTGGACGTCTCTGGGTTAGGCACCTGTCCCTCCAGCATGTTCTGTTTACTGTGGTAATGAGGTTTAGGTCCCTGGAGCATGTGGCATGGAGGGATTGTGATTTCTTTGGGTGTAGCATATCTAGCAGCTTCTGGGACAGACATGGCTTTGTAGGTCAAGCAGAGATCGCCTCTAAGTAGGCGATAAGAGACAGAGTATAGCTGGAGTTTTTTGAGTCTGTCCATATAGGGCATGTGTCTAAGGCCTAAGATCCTCTTAGTGAGGTATTTTTGTGGCCTTTCCAGTTGTTGTAGGTGTCTAGTGAGGTACATACCAAATGGGGTGTTGTATTCTATGACAGGTCTAATGAGGGATGAGTAGAGCGGGATTATGAACTCTTTCTTCCTGGATGAGAAACCTTTTGTAATGAGATGTACCACATAGAAGGACTTTCTGACTACAGTGGCAATATGGTTATCAAAGGAGAGGTTGCTGTTAACCTGTCTACCCAGGTCCCTTATCACACCTTCGGTGTTTAGTGGACTACTGCCTATGTGGTAGTTCATGGGCACCGAATTTTTCGTAAAGGGAATGACAATGCACTTTTTGATATTGACTGGCCATGGTTTTGGCACCAGTCATTAGTGTCAGTGAGGCCTTTTGTATAATATTTACATCAGATGTATATATACGCATTAGCAAATGCTACTTTTATCTTTATGCACTTCTTGGAAGTTTACCGATGGCATAGGCTCGTTTGTCAGGGCATTTTACTTTCTCAGATGCACAGCCTTATTAACTGTCATCACAAGTGCTAATGTTACAGCTGTGTTTCTCTTTGCACTCTTCTATTAGTATTTCAGTGAAATGTAAATGTCCTATATGAACCTATATGGGTACTAGGAAATTCACCCTGGGGATCACTTCTGTGGTTCTGCTTGACAGGGGCACAGGAAAATAATTTACTTGGGTGGCAAAAGCCAGGGTACCTTTTTGGCTAGGCTTGTATTGGCCCTAGAGGCAATAGCCTAGTACCTACCTATGAACCTATGAACCTATTGCTTATTTATTTATTTATTTGTTTTACATTTGTTGACCGGGCTAGTCTAACTGGATACATGTCCATTTTCAGTAGAGGCCCGGGGTGATAAGCTCCAAAATTAAACTAATGTAACAGGACTACAGATCAAAAGAAATCAAAACAGCAAGCTATTACATAAAACTAATACATGTTAAAAATGCAATTACAGTAAAGGTATAGACTAATTTAGTAAAAACTAGCTTCAAGGAGCAAAGACACAAAATGCTAATAAAATGATTAAATTCAAAATAGCTTTAGATTAGCATAGAAGGAACTAACAACAAGAGAGAAGCGTAAGTGAGGCTGTTGGCTAAGCAGTGATATGAGAAGCATATACTTCAGGTATATAGTTTGACAATAGTTAGACAAAAGAGTGAGGAAGGGATGAAAGTTTATATCTAGTTATTATGCCTATAGAACTTTACGTAATATGCCATAGGTGGCAATAATACTAACACTGACAATGAATGTATCAGGAGCAGGAGAGGGGTTTTAGAAAAGTGCAGAATAAGTTTCATGAAGTAAGAAGGAAAATAAGAAACTACAATATTAGCTAAGAGGAGGGTATATTTGCACACTAGTGGGTAATAGAGGGGGAAAAGGCAGTATACTTGATGGTTAGTGTTAATCTGGGTTAGTATATGGGCATATCCAATGTGCTTTAAGGTGTAGTTTTAGTTAGTGTTTGAAAAGTGGTAAGGATGAAAGTAATTGTAGGTTGCTGGGGAGTTTGTTCCAAACCTTACCCACAGAATTTTTTTAAAGAGGGAGTCCCCTGCTTTATCAAGGGATTTCTGGATGGTTTCTTGTAATTTATTTGCTGAGCATAGGGTAGTAAGATTTCTATAAGGAGAGACTATTCTACTAAGACTATGAGTCCTATTGGTATGAAAGAGAATCTTATGGGTAATTGTAAGTTGCTGAAATAGTAGCTGGTTTTGGAGTTCAAGCCAGCCTAGTTGTTTGAGATTTAAACAGTGATGGGTTCTATATGGTTAACCAGTAGCAAATCTGGCAATGTTGTTGTAGGAGGTTGCTAGTTTGTTTAGGTTAGTTTTGGAAAGATTTGTATAGATAAATGAAGCATAGAGGAGGGTAGAGATCAGGTGGGTATTGGCAATGGTGGTTCTGGCTTCAGGGGTGAGGAAGGATTTTATCTTATAGAGTGAGCCCAGTTTTCTGTTAATAGCTTTAATAGTAGTGTTAATATGTGTGTCAAAGTTCAGATTTTGATCTATTGTTACACCTAAAAGCTTGGTGGTCAGGTCAGGTGTAATTATAGTACCATTGGTAGATTTGACAGTTAGGTCAATAGGGGTGACTTCAGTGTGGGAGTAAATACCAGTAATTTAGTTTTTTGGCGTTTAGTAGGAGGCAATGTTGCAAAATCATTTTTCAACTGAGTTAAATACTGTCTGGGTGATGGCTTGGAGCTCGGCAGATGAGGTGGCAGAACACACTAGTGTGGAATCATCTGCATATTGTATGCAGGTAGATTGTGGAATATTTTGTTGTAGGTCATTGATGAAAATAGAGAAGAGGAGAGGTCCCAGGATGGAGCCTTGCGGGAACCCAAGAGTAATAAGAAGAAGAGTGGAAAAGTTATTGTCCCAGAGAACAGCTTGCTGTCTGTTTTCTAAGTAGGACTTAAACCACTGTAATGCCTTTGTGTTGAGTGAGAATTGTTCTAGTATATGTATTAGTAATTGATGGTTCACCATATCAAAGGCTTTTGATGGGTCTATGAAGAGTGCAGTAGGGAGGCTATTGTTGTTGTGATGCTTATTGATGCAGTCAGAGAAGGATAGTAGGGCAGTAGTAGTACTATGGAAAGGCCTAAAACCATCTTGACAGTCTGATAGAACGTTATATTGGAGAAGGTGATTAAGTAGCTGGTAGTGGATACATTTTTCCATTATTTTGGTTAGAGGGGAGAGCAGGGTTATGGGGGGATAGATATTTCAGTTGAGTTACCACCCTTATAAAGAGGAATTATATTTGAGATTTTCCAGAGAGATGGGATAGAACCTCAGTAATAGTTCTATTGATTAGTATGGAAATAGGATAGGAAAGAACTTTAGCTGCAATTTGCAGGTATTCAGGTGGTAAGAGATCAGTGGATGGGGTACATGGTTTAAGTTTAGTAAGTATGGTGCAGATGAAATATGTAGGGACTGGATTTAGTTGAAAGGTAGGGGGGTTGCTAGTCATGGAGAATGGGAGGGTTGGGGTGACAGGAGGTAGGGAATTTGTGAGAGATTGTACAGTTTCTGTAAAGGAGGTATTGAAGGTGTCGGCAAATTCCTTAGGTGTGCTTAAGGAAAGTCCTGAAGGAGTTGGAGTCTTGGAGTGTCTTGGGTGTAAAAGCCTATTAATATCTTTTTCAAAAATGTTTGTGGGGTTTGTTGATGCCTGTCTTGGAGTTTAAAGTAGTAGTTTTATTTTATCAAGGAGTATAGATTTCTTTGTGGTGTTTCTATGGTGTTTGTAGTTCTGGTGATCGGTTGGGCTTTAAGTACGTCTCCATTTAGATCAGATCTTATTTCTTACTAGGATTTTTTGTCTTGTCTCTTTAGAGAGCCAAGGTGCTGCTTTGGTTCTGGTTCTAATGGATAGACTAGGGGCATGGTATTCCAGTATTTGTAAGAATCTGGTGTTAAAATAGGATACTGCTTCTTTAAGGGAGAGTTGTTTTAAGGGAGACCAATCACAGTCTTCAAGCTCTTTTTGGAAATTTACAGCATTAACGTGTTTTCTGCTTGTAATAGTTTTAATGATATGTTGGTTTGGGAAGAAGGTTTTATGCCTAATTATATAGGTGAGTGAATGGTCGCTAATATCATCAGGTAGGGTATCTGCTATATAAGGGAGGGGATGGTTTCTTGCTAGGATCCAATCTAAGGTACTCTCTTTATTAGTTGGCTTATGGATTCTGGTTGGAGTGGTGATAAATTGAGAAAAGCCATACAGGTTTATATGGATTGAAGGTTTGTTAGAAGTACAGCAATTCCAGTCTATATTGAAGTCTCCAAGTACTATGGTTTCTTCAGGGAGGGAAGACAAGGATGTTGATGTTATTGTCTGGAGGTAGGTAGGAGCAAATTATATATATAGCTTTGCTAGTATTGAGCTGGAGTTTAGAGACAAGGATTTCTACCTGATTATCTAATGGTATGTGTAAATCTACTAGAGATACTTTTAGATCAGATTTATACAGAATTGCTATGCCTCCACCTTTTTTTGTTGTTCGGTCTAACCTTATTATATTGTACCCTGGTGGGATGATTTCATTATCTTTTATTCCTCGTTTGAGCCAGGTTTCTGTTAGACATAGGACATCAAAGGAGTGTATGTCCAGTAGAGTATGCAGTTGCTTAATTTTATTGTTTAAGCTCTGTATATTAAAATGGGCTATTAATAGGGAGTTTGCAGTTTTGGTCAGGGTAATTGGGGTGGTGGTTTGGGGCTGGTGGGGATTTAGTAGGGTATTATTGTTAGGTCCTGGGTTAGGGTGAATATCCCTGTGAAGAAGAGGGTGTTGTTGAAGAGTAAGAAAGAGCTTAAGGAGTTTGAAAAGGGTATATTGTGATTTTCTGGTTTGTTGGAGAGTAATATGGGCTAGCCTATGATACTTTGGGGAGAGGTAGATTGAGGTAGAGGTGATGTTTTTGTGGTTGTGGGTAGTAGGTAGATTGATAGGGGATGTGTGTTTTTGAGGATGGAGGGATCCAGTGATGTGTACATTTTCATACCAAGTAAGCATAAGTGGTATGAGTAGTATGTGTATTGCAGCAAGGAAGAGGACTAAGATTTTAAGTTTAGGGTGGTATGATGAAGGCATTGTAGAAAGGGGAGTGGTGTAGAGAAGTAATAGGATAGATTACGAAAGCCAGGAAGAATAGAGATAGTGCTGTAGGGGAAGTAGTGGGAAGAAGAATGAGAGTAAGGGTGTGTCTGTATCTAGTGTGTAGGGAAAGGTAACAAGCACATTGGATAATTAGGGGAAGGGGAGTGTCCTATGAGGTATAAATGTAGGACCACTGGGGGTGGGTGGGAATTGGCGGCAGGGTAGGGGAGCAGAGTGAGCCCACAGGGTGAACGGAGCAGGTTGGAAAAAAGTGGCTAAGACTATCAGAAAACCTATCTGTGAGCAGCTTATTACGGAGGTACAGTTCAATAGGTACGGGTAAGTATGGAGGGTAGAAACAGTGGAAGTGAATAGTAAGGGACAGTAGAGTACAATTATTGGGAAGGAGTCATAACCACCCTCGTTATGCACTCACACTAGATGCTACCAAAGCCTTTGATAATGTTGATCTAAACTTCCTTTACCTAACAATGAAATTCTTTAACTTTCCTGATCTGATTATCAACACTATTAAGATGCTTTATAACAATGCCTCTACTTCCCTGTGTATAAATAAAACTTTATCATGCCCTATTAAAATTACCGATGGCACTAGGCAGGGTTGTCCACTCTTACCTTATCGTTTTAATTTATAACTGGAACCTTTCCTTCTCTGGGTTAAACAAAAGACTTATCACCATATCCCAAAAGTCTTCAACAGTGATATAAATTATTCTGCATTTGCAGATTACCTAAAAATTGATTTTGAGCTTCCCAACACCAATCTTCATAAAATTCGAAATTCTATTAATCATTTTGCTGAGGCTGCTAATTATAAATTAAACCCTGCTAAATCATCTGTTTTTCTATTAAACCCTGCAAACCATTTAGAATATTACTTCCCCCTGTCTGACATTCCTCTCAAATATACAATTAAATACCTAGGAATAAATTTCACACACCCTCACCAAGAACTAATAAAAACAAACCTATATAGAGTCTGGGATCAGATAAATAACGATCTAACTAGATGGAAAAACATCAATCTTTCTTTGCTATCAAAATCTGCTATCATTAAAATGAATATTTTGCCTAGCATCCTTTTTCGTCTTAACTCCATCTTCTTAAACGTTCCAAAATTTTTTTTCAGAAAAATGGAAAGCACAATCTCAGAGTTTTTATGGTACCATAAATCAACCAGAATATCATACAGGAATCTAATTACCCCAAAGAACAAAGGCGGTTTAAGTCTCCCAGATTTTAATTTATATTACAACATCATTAATGCTAGCTCTCTAATTCAAATAGCCTGCTATGACCCCTCTGCTGAAACTTGGTACCCAATTTGGATCAAAATCTGGTGCAACTATACATATTCGTTAAAACTCAATCCATATGCTGTCCCTTTTCTTGCACCTGATGGTGACTACAAGTTCAAGATCTTGCCTACACTAAAGAACAAAATTTGCATCTTTCAAACTCTGATGACCTCCTTAAATTTACACAATACTATTCCCATTCTCCAACCTATTCACCTAAACCCTAACTTAAAAATCAATAATAAAATGATCGATCTAACAAACTTCCCTATTGTTAAGAAAGCCATAGTTTGGCACTTCTATAACTCTAAAAATGTTGCCGGGGTCAAAGCTTTATTTGGTGCTCCTAACAAATATGATCCTATCTTAAGGCAAATTAGCTCACTTATAAAACAAAAATTATCTTACTATAGAGTGAAGAAGCACGACATTACAGTATCACAATCTATCATTAAATCACTCTCCCTATGGAACAAAATGATTTTGAACACCTATAAACTTGTGTCAAGCATTAAGTATAATCATTCACTTCTATTTTCCAAATATTGGGACAGTATACAAGGAGAAATTTCTATGGAGTCTAAGTGCGAAGCAATCAATAATACCCTGGATTTAACCCCCTTCAAAAACCTAATTTACACTCAGCTTATGATAAACAACAATTCCTACTATACCCCAGCAGTCTTACTGAAATTCGGATACAATAAAAACCTAACCTGTCTGTTCTGTTCCCTCCCACACGTAGATGTACTTCACATCTCTTGGAGCTGTAAGAATATTTACAAACTTTGGTGTTCTCTCAGAACTCAGTTGGAAAAAATGGGATATGAAAAAAACACATTCTCTTGGCAAACTATGATTTTAAATATTATTCCTAAATCTCTTAAGGGTATCTATCTCCACATCTGTGTTATAGCCTGTGCCCTTCTCAAATATTTTATAGCCAAGAACTGGGTCAATCCCTCAACAATAGCTTGGGAAAACTTTACATCAATGGCAATTAAATATATATCTGCACATAAGTTATGCAATAATAACAAAAAGAAAAAGTATTTTCAGAATTACTGGTGTAGACTTTTTGACCTAATCCAAGCTAAATAATCTTCCAAACTGTGGGTCTCTAACACTACATTCCAGGAAAACCACCATCAGTATCATTTCTGGCCCTATAACCATTAGACATTGTTACCATCACACGGTAACTTTTGATTTTACAAAATATTTTGTTATATAATTTTGTTATCCTCTGGCATCCATGGTATAAATATGTTGTAAATATGGTATAAATAGAAGTACATGGTGTAAATAGTTGTTTTTTATGGTTATACCCTCCTTACCACTTTTCTTTTTTCTTAAGACAGGCATATATTCCTCCTTCCAAGCCACTTTCCATTTATATCCCTAGACTTTGACTGTAATAGGTTATTGGGAGTCTTTACTGCTTATTTTGGTCTCTAAGATGTAAGCTTCCCTGTAAGATAACTGCTGTGTTCTAAATGCATAGTTTTTGCACTAACTGTTACATATATACCTATACTTTACTGCTTCCCGCAATGACTTACAGTTTTTCCTTTGTATGTTTGAAAAGTTTGAAAAATTCAATAAAAATATATTTGAAAAAAAAAAGTATTGGGAAGCAGTCTCAGATAGAGTGGTAATAGCAGGGCAGGAAAGAGCTCCTAGGGCTGTACAGGAGAAAAGTTCTTTAGGCTCTCCTTATTAGTGTAGGGTCTGAGCCTTACTTCAGATAATGTGAGAGCAAACAGTGCTAGGAATCAGCCTAGATGGGATGCCATCTAGTGGGCAAATAATGTATTGCAGCTGAAACTGGCGAGCAGAGATGGTTGGTAGAAGGTTTGTGAGGCTCTATAAATAGTTGCAGGAGGCAGTACAAGGATAACAATAATTAGATGGTATAAGGGGTAAAAGGATAGGATAGGAATAAGTAAATACTTTTAGGGGTAGAGGGAGGGTATGGCTGCTAGGTATCCTGGCTAGGTAGCGTGCTTGAAAGCATACACAAGTTGTTAGGCAAGTGTTCAGTTTTACCGCTAGGTATAGACAGCATGTACTTTCTTGCCTCCTTTGGTAACAGGGATCTTTTACACTACGGCAAGTGACTTTCTATTTAGAATCTGTTGTTTAGGATAGTTTTCATGGGTCCTTTCACCAGGTAGGTAGAATCCCAAGGTACTATTACATGGTAGTAGAAATTAAACCTAACAATGGTGGGTAAAAGAGAAACAGTGATGTGATAAGTAAATAGTCATATACACAGAAATAGGGTAGAGAACACAGTAATTAAGTTCCAGAACACACATCAACAGTATTTAGCTCAGAAACATTCATTACATAGCATTCAGATAAACAGTTAGACCATAGTGCGGTAACAGAGTAAAGAGGCATTGGTACACATTACTCTAACTAAAACATGACACAGGGGTCAAGTAGCTTAATTATATTGGCTGTGAGTGTCCGTTACAAGAACAGCTATTTATTGCTAATAATACATATACACAATAATCCTTTGGACACAGAGGAAATTAGAAGCAAAAGATCAAAGAGGAAGCAATCCTTTCAGCTAATAGATTTAAAATAATTCTTCATAATTGTCTATTGTCAATGAGACAGGAGTGTTAGCCTTCTAGGATTGCCCATAGACACCTCCAGGGGAGTGCTGGCCACAGGTAGACGTGACTGGCAATTACATAAAATTGAATGTTCTGTGGCAAATGTGTACACATGTTTTTGGGAAAGTTTATTTGATAGCACATTTAGCAGTTCAGTGATGGTTTGTTAGCAAAATGTGTCATTTGCCTGTTGTTTTGGGGGTGGGTGAGCAAAGTTCCATTTCTGTGTTGGCACAAACAAAATTGTTTGTACAGCGGTTTACTTTGCTATTGTTACTCTCTTTGTTTTGGATCCAGCCTTGTTTTGTGCGCAATTGTAATATTTTAAAACCACATATATCCTTTTTTATATTTGAACATCTTGGCTGTTATTTTTTTTTTGTTTCTCCAGTGGATAATATTGAAAATCTAACTTTTGTGTGTTATATCTAAGCAGGACTTTTATTTATGTGATGCTTATGTGTATTATCCTTCTTTTGTGTTTTCTTACCTAGGACTATTGCACCCAAGTGTCACAATCCCCACAAACCCCCTTCAGTGACCATAAGAATGAAGTGATTGTCAAAGCATTTAGGCAACATGATGCCTTTCTGCTCGAAAGGGGGATGTGGTGATATGTCTGGCAGAAAGAAAATTTGGCAGCAGACAGTGGCTGATGTAAACACAGTCGGTGGCCAGAGCAGGACATATGATTAGGTGCATCATAGGGCCACTGATATTATTTCATTGGACTGGAGGAGAGCAACTGCAGTGGTCTGTGAATGGATGACTACTGGGGGGCTGATACAGAGCCACCAGTGACACCAAATGAAGAGTTCCTGTCCCCTGTCAGTGATGCAGAGAGCTCAGTGGAAAGCCCACAACAGCATGTGATTGATGTTGGTGCTGCTGTTTCATGGAAGACAAGTCTGTCCCAGGAGGAGCTTCGTGGTAGGCATGCCTATCTCAATTGTTAAATACATCTCATATAGTAATATATTGACAGCAATACTTAACTTCTGTTTAACATTTTTTGGGGAAGATAGTTGCAGATTGATACAGTTAACAACACATTCTGGTTGATTACACATGGGCTTGAGGTGGATGTGTCATCCAAGTTCTTGTTAAAAGTATTGTTAATGGACATATAAAGGGCAAAAAGTTTTAACCACCTGGTGCCTTACCATTTGCTTAACTTCTTCCAGGACCATCCTCCATAGGGACCCTAGAATCATCTGTACATGGTAAGCCAAACATTTGTATGTGAATACTGATGAGCAGTTCAAAGAATTATTTTATTTTATTCATATGTGTGATGTCAGTGTCAGGACCGTTGAGTGTATTGCTGTACTGTCTGTAATAGTGTCACCACTGTTTGTTAGCATATATTGGACTATAGTAGTGTAGGTATTCATTTCTTTCATGTGTTTTTGCTTATTATCACAGATGATCCTGGCAATGGAAGTGTAGGACTTTTACACCTGATGTCAGAGTATCAGCAGACACTGATGATGATGGTGATGGGCAAACAGAGGCACAGTTAGGGTGTGCAGATGTTGAATCTGACAATGAGGCTGATATTCAGCCATCCACTGTAATTACACTGGACACAGCCAGCAGGCCTACACAATCCATCCCACTGATCCCTCAGATATTGGACAGGTGGAGGGTGAGATACTTGATTAGGGTAAGTAGTGTGGTTAATGCTGCTTCAGTGTCTGTTGACTCCAGCCATAGCCAAAGTGTGGGTGAGGTGCCACACAGAAAAGTTGCTAGGGGTGCTCCAAGGAGGCCTGCTGTCCATCCTCCACCTGATCCAGGTGCATCTTTCCATGACACTCAATGTATGTTTAGGGCTGTCATGAAGACACAGACACATTCCAATAGGTACTTCAGAGAAATGCTTCTGGTTGTAGTTGTAGCACAGGCTGACAGGCATGACTGCCTCCACAGCTTTGTTGATTCACTGTATCAAATGAATGACAAATTGGAATGGGCAGTGTTTGTGATAGAATGTCTGCTGGGAGGGGGACAGCAATCACGTGGGCATAGGTCAGCCACATCATCTGATGTTATCCAATGTGGCCATGCCTGATCATGCTCCCATAGCATATTACTTCCACTGCTCCATCAGTGGTTGAGATGCCCACACCCAAACATGGCCGGGTTTGTGAAAGGCAGATCATGCCTCCTGAAACTGATCAACTTCTTTGAGGCAGTCACCAAAGTCGTAGATGAGGGTAAAGTGGTTCACACAGCCTATTTTGACCTTGCCAAGGCTTTCAACACCATCCCCCTTTCTGGAATTATAGCTAAACTCAATAAACTAGGCATAAATCCCTACGTCACAAGATGGGTTGCCAACTGGCTCACTGACAGAACCCACACTGTAAAAGTTGCAGACTCCAAATCTGACCTCAAACCAGTGACAAGTGGAGTACCACAGGGTTTCATCCTGGGACCGCTCCTGTTTGGTATCTACTTTCCTGAAGTACAGGCTAACACAGAAGGCCTCTGGCTAATGAAGTACGCAGATGACTGCAAACTAGGAGCCATAGTCAAGTCCCCAAATGATGTGGACATCCTACAGAAGGGCCTCTCTGAGACAGATGCCTGGTGTCAGAGCCATGGCCTCAAGCTCAGTGCCAAAAAGTGCAGTGTCATCCCCTTTGGTAAAAACTCTGTACCCATGAACTACCACATAGGCAGCAATCTACTTAACACCGAATGCGTGATAAGAGACCTTGGGACCCAGGTGGACAGTAGTCTCTCCTTTGATAGTCACATCGCCACAGTAGTCAGGAAGTCCTTCTATGTGGCACACCTCATCATAAAAGGGTTCTCATCCAGAAAAAACGAGGTCATCATTGCCCTCTACTCATCATTCATTAGACCCATTATAGAGCACAACGTCCCTTTTGAAATGTACCTCACAAGACATCTGCAGCAGCTGGAAAGGCCACAGAAGTACCTCACAAACAGGATTACTGGACTCAAACAAATGCCCTACACTGACCACCTCAAAAAACTCCAGCTTTACTCCATAGCATATCTCCTACTCGGAGGTGATCTCTGCCTAACATATAAAGCTATGTCAAACCCAGAGCTGTTGGACATGCTACACATAAAGAAATCCCAATCCCTCCGAGCTACATGCTCTAGGGACCTAAATCTTGTCACCACAATAAACAGGACATGCTGGAGGGATAGATTCCTATCCCAGAGACTTCCCATACTCTGGTACAGGCTACCCATCTATGTCAAGCAAAGTTCTTCATTAGCACTCTTCAAGAAAAATCTTGATGAGTGGATGGGAAATAGGAAATACACCCCGGGGATCACTTCTGCATCTCTGCTCGTCAGTGGCACAGGAAAATAACTTTCTTGGGTGGCATAAGCCAGGGAACCTTGTTGGCTAGGCTTGCATAGGCCCTAGGGCCAATAGCTTAGTACCTACCTACCTATGAACCTATGAACCATGGAGTCATTGTCCTGGGCGTCTTTATGAGGAGAGCTTGTCCAGCAGACATCAGCCATGTTCAGGTAGCAGCAGTGCATCTGACTATAGGTGTGGACATGCCACTGCAACACATGGTCGTCTATGACAATGATGAACTGCCACCTCTAACATGTATGGCTCACACCTGTCCTGCATACCAAGACATAGATCTAGCACAAAGCTTGGCTCTGTTCTTGCAGACACTCACCTGGAGGGCCATACAGACATGCACACTCAACAGTTAAATGATTCAGCCTTGAGAGTTAAAGCTCATTCTGTCTCAGTGGCCATTTGTTACTTGACCCAAATGCCTGCCTGTTTCTCTTTATTACTCACTCACATGCACTTACTTACCTTTTGTGTCAGCCTTGACTTCCTGCCCCCAACACCCTGTGCGAGTGATGATAACTGTGGCATATCCTTGTTTTCTATCTTTTGCATTCAGGGATACATAAGCTTTGTGTCTGATGCTCGGGCTGCATAGCTGATTTCATGCTTAGTATGTCTGTGCTCGTGATGTTGTTCTGCTAATTGTGATTTTTTACATATTTTGGTCATACAAAGTTAGACAGTTGATGTTTTTGCATCAATATTTTTAAAAATCTTCTGAGGGTTATGGGGTCTGAAACTGAAATGTGTCTCATTAATTTCTAACATCAATCTTTAATGATTTGCCAGAACAAAAGTATGAGGCCAAACTGAGGACATTCGGTGACCATCAGTACTTTTGAGAGGTATGGATGTGTAAAATCTTTCATTCCTGAGGCCTATTATTTGATAGAGGACACACGTATTCACATAAGTCTCTGCTGTCACATGTTGATGCCATTGTTGCACAAATCACCCACCTTTTACTTATGTACATTACCAAGTAACAACATGCAAGGATATGTCATTCATTTGTCTTATTAAACTATTTTATTTTAATACCCCAGGTTCAAGATTTACAGTGTAAATCCAGCAGTTGTTACAGTTTTAGTTTAGGGCTTACTCTGTTTGATGCTAGGAGTAGACAGCCATTATATGAGTAGTTAAGTTTGTGAGCATAGCCTGGCATCAAGGTTACTATATGTATCTGTGTAGAATGAAAGTTTTAGCCTCTTAGGTGGTGGCAAGTGAGTGTTATGCATTGCCTCTTAGCCAATGTGAGGCCATATTGAGCATGCCTACATCTGCCTACATCCACAGCTGCTGCTGTTTTCCCATCTGACTCCTCACATGTGTGTGGCTGTGGTAACCTTGCCATCAGTGCTGGGATATGTGCTCCTTCCCCATGTTGATCCTGCTGAAGCTGTTTTCTCAGGATGATGTTGTGAAGCATGGCACAGATGGTGAAGATTTCAGTACATGTACGTGAATTGTACTGCATTACAACCCCATATGTGTCTAGGCACTGGAATCATGAGTTCAACAGTCCAAACACATGCTCTATGATATTTCTCGTTTGAGCATGTGCCTCATTATGGAGTTCTTCAGCTGATGTGTGCGTGTGCGCGTGTGCGCGTGTGCGCATGTGCGCGTGAGTGTGCGTGTGTGTGTGTGTATTTCTGATGGATATCATTAGCCACGATTCCAATGCATAACCTGCATCCCCCAGTAAATGATACTCTGGGAAATCCCCCCAGTGAACACCTGATACAATTGGGAGGTGTGCCAAAGATGTGAGTTGTGGTAAATCCCTGGGTTGTCAACATAGACATTCAAGATGAATCCATTATACACAACTTGTCACTTAATAGAGTGAAGCCATTTCTATTTATGTAAACCCTTCCCTGTTCCCCAGGTGGAGGCTTGATTTCTATGTGTACAATCTATGGCACCCAGTTTTTCAGGGTAGTGTGCTACAGGGTAGAACTTCTGCATATTTATGGCCCTGTCCTCAGGAGTATGTGGAAAATATATGTGGTCACTGATATGTTGGAGTATAGCATTTAGGAATTGATGGAGGATCATGGCTGGAGATACCTGTGACACCCAAAGCATGTCCTCTGTTGGTCTCTGAAAGGTTCCTCTAGCTAAAATTATAAGTACACATTCCTTTGTCTCCACTGGTATTGGTTCCCGTCGGTTCGCCCTGGGTCTAAGTTGAGGATGACAGAGGTTGCATATTTCCTGTAGTGTGTCTCAGTCCACCCTGTCACACTCTACAATTTCCACCTCATGCAAATTGTGATAGGCTAAACAGGGTCTGAAAACTCTTATCCTTCTTAGCCATTGTCTATAAGCCTGTTGCACATACAGTTGAATTCAAGCAACAGCAGCACCTAACATTTTTCTGTGTAGACTCCTTTCTGTGGCTGTATTCCAAAGGTTTTGGAATTTGCAGAGAAAACCATCACTGATTCTACAAGGTTGCTTTATAACTTGTTGAATAGATCCTCCATCTTGGATTGGTTATTTAGCATACAGGTCAGCTACTTATGCTATAATTAGCATGCCACAGTGTTTACCTTGGTTGTGTAGCTCTACATACCATGTAGAGCCACTTACTAAATACAAACTAATGTGCTGTGGTGTGCACGTAGCACCACAATGTGCACATGGTCTTAGCAGACCCTGTAGGGTTTATTGAATCTGCCCATTTGGTCTTGCAAATGCAGCACCACATAGATTGTAGATTTAATAGCTCTACTGACCAATAAGCAAAATTTAATATAGTATTATTTTTATAGTTCTTTGAATCCAATCAATTGTAATAAGTTTCTAACCAACTTCTCTTCACACTGAAGTTTACATCTCTTACTAGAACATGTAAAATTATAAGTTCAATATTCCTGATATATCAACTATATCTGCATAAATATCTAGAGGCCATCAAATTGTAACATATCCATTAGTGTACCATAAGGTTATTGTTGTGTTGTTGTTGTGTCTTTTGGCTTTTCCCGGTTAGGGGTCGCCACAGCGGAACTCCGGTCCACTAATGATTGGTAGTTGATTTTTACGTGCTGAGTTACCAGCCCTGATGAACAACCTTCAATGAAGGTACGCCCATTCATGCATGTCTCCACGCAAAAGACGCTCTAGCTAAGGTTATTAATTGTTAAAATTTCAAAACTTAAAACAATAACTCCTTAAAATGATTAAAATTTAATTCCTTCTGAATTGCTCTTGGAATATATTTTACTCATTAAACATAGGCTTAGCCATAAAAAAGTAGCATACCCAGCATACCTAAAAGCATAAATAACATAAAAAATGCTATAATTTATAAATTAATGATATACTTTAAATTGCTCATGAGAAATAATTTAAGAGGACATCAATTACAACACAACAATGATAATATTTTCATTATAAACAATTATATAATATAGTCTAGTGAATTCAAAACAGTATGAAATATTAAAAAGACAGTAATATCTGTGTTTTTCCATGCTGGGCATCCATCCCATATATTTTTATTTAAATAATTAGTTGCTTAAATATGTGTACATTCAGTATGAGCAACATTTTAAGTTAAAAACAGTTCACTAAAAAAGTTTACAACTCGGTTTACATGTGCAGATTAAGAAAAGTGATACCATCTAAACATATCAGTACTACAGAGACATTTTGCCCCTTTGAGACTCAAACACAATCGAGATATAGTTGTATTGCACAAAAAAAAGTCATAAACATTGAAACACAATCTCTGAAATGCAGTCCTCCATTCAGCACATTTGGCCATCATCACAATAATAACCCAAAAGTCAAGTCCCATCAGTTACCTAAGTGATATCTTCCTTTCCATAGCATATTCCCCAATGTATATGTAATTGCAGTCTCACCTTCCTGCATTCCTGTTCCCCATCATCTTCTAGTTCAGAGCTATCAAAGCAGTCTTTACCTTTATCCAATTCCTTTAAAACAGATTCCTGACTAGCATAATTAAATAACTTTGTCAACACTTGTAGCAAACTGACTACACTGAGACAAAAAGTTACATCCCAGTTAAAAAAACAAAGATTTTCAAGACATCAGAGACTAATAACTTAATTCCTATTTTTTTCTGTAAACACTCTTCTCTGGTAGCCAAAGACTATCCTTTTATTATACCATCTGTTGTTATAATTAATCCTTCTTGGTATTTTGGAAATGTATTTATTTATTTATTTAATTTATTTACATTTGTTGACCGGGAGTGTCCATTTCCAGCGGAGGCCCGGAGAGAAAAGCTCCACAGTTAAAATAAACAGACATTAGTTACATTGGATTACATAGCGATTAACAATTTAACATAGCAATTACTTACAACATATTTACAGATGAAGAACATAGTACATCAGTAGACAGCTAGAATCTTTATATGTGAAGTACATAACAGACATTAACAAATGTTACAATAAGAAGTTCCTGCTGTATAATAAGTACTAGGCTTATGAGCATCTGAGCTTGCTATAATCAAGGTAGTTAGTGGAATGGAATAAAAGGTAGTGGTTGGATGGGGTGGATGATATTAAGAGTGGGAGTTGCAAGGGCATAGCCAGCATGTTTTCAGGTGCGCTTTTAATAAAGTTTTAAAGTGGGTGCATGATGGTATGGAGGTAATTGTGGGTGGAAGGGAGTTCCATAATTTGGCTATGGTGCAAGAGAATAGTGCTTCACCAGCAGAGTTATTGGCTTTAGTGATCTGCAAGTGATTTTTGTTGCTGGATCTTAGTGGTCTGGTGGTGCGATAGGGTTGGATTAGATTCTAGAGGGATGGGACATTTAGTGGATGGTTTACTAGTTTGTGGGTGAGTGAGAGTTGATACCACTGAAGGAGGTGAGGGAGTTCAAGCAAGCCCAGTTCAGCAAGTGAGAGACAGTGGTGACTATGGTAGGATGCCCCTGTGGCGAATTTGGTGATTTTGTTGTAGCAGGTCTCTAGTTTGTTTAGATCACATTGCCTTAGGTTGGTATGTATTGGAGAGGCATAAAGTAGGGTGGAGATAAGGTGGGAATTTGCTATTGAAATATTTGCTGCTTTGGTGAGAAGTTGCTTATTTCTGTATAACGCTCCTAGTTTTTTGTGGACTTTTTTTATGGTCATGGATATGTGAATGTCAAATTATAGTTTATTGTCTATTTCCACTCCTAACAATCTGGTGTGTTCAGTTGGGTATATAGTGGTGTTGTCTTTTGCTGTGTTGTTAAAGTGAGAGTTGTTTTGAGTATGTTTGGTGGGTTGGAAGATGAGTAGTTTAGTTTTGTTTGGGTTGAGTATTAATTGGGCATCGAATAACCATGTTTCAACAGAGGAAAAGGCTTCCTGTGTGACTTTTTGCAGTTTGGGTAGGGACTGGGTTGAGCAGATGATGGTTGAGTCATCTGCGTATTGTATGAGTGTGCCATGTTTGGTGGCAGAGGCTAGATTATTGGTGAAAACAGAGAAGAATAGGGATCCAAGGATGGATCCTTGGGGAACCCCTATGGTGACAGGTAGTTGGGGAGATATGTCATTCTGCCATACAATGGATTGTTGGTGGTCAGGCAGGTAACTCTGAAACCAGTTGGTGACTGATTGAGAGAAGGATAGGTTATTGAGGACAGAGATAAATTGTTTGTATGGGACCATGTCAAATGCTTTAGATAGGTCTAGGAAAGTAGCAGAGGAGAGATAGCCATTGTTTTTATGCTGAATGATAGTTTTAGTAAAGGAGAGTAAGGCAGTGGTGGTGCTATGGTTTGGTCAGAATCCATGCTGAGTATTGGAAAGGAGGTTGTTAGTAAGGAGGTAGTCTGAGACCTGAGAGTGTATGCAAGAGAATAGTGCTTCACCAGCAGAGTTATTGGCTTTAGTGATCTGCTAGTATTTTGGAGAGTGGAGAGAGAATAGCTATGGGACGGCAATTGGTTAGTTCTGGGGAGGGTCCACCTTTGTGAAGGGGAATTATATGTGATACTTTCCTTAGTGTGGGAATGTAACTTTCTGACAGAGATCGGTTAATCAATATGGATACTGGGTAGGCCATTAGCTGCGATTTGTAGGTATTCACTTGGGAGGTTGTCTGCTGCTAATTTGGTGGGCTTAAGTTTAGTTAAGAGTTTTTTATGTTGGAGGTAGGTACAGGAGAAAAAGAGAAGGAGGTGGGGAGATTACTAGTTGAAGGTGTGGGTTGGAGGGAAGGGGGGTTGTGTTGTTTAGCTAGTGATAGTATGGTATGTGTGAAGTGTGTGTTGAATGAGGTAGTAATATTTTCTAAGGAGTGAGGGATGTTAGGAGGAGGGGTACTGACTTTACCTGGGTAAAAGATGGAGTTTATGGAGGACCAGAATTGTTTGGGGCTGTGTTGTGAGTAGTCTAGGGCAGACTGGTAGTGTTGGAATTTGTCCTGTTGTATTAGTTTTTTTTACTCTATTGCGTAGTTCTAGGAATTTCTGTCTAGTTGAGGGGGTTTTGGTTTTATGCCAGTGCTCCCAGGCTTTATCCCTGTTTTTAATTTCTGACTTAGTGGTTTTCTGTAGCCATGGGGAGGGTTGTGCTTTGGTTCTAGAAAGCCTTATGGAGGCATGGTAATTAAGGATGCTCAGGAAGGTAGTATTAAAAAATTCAACTGCGTCATCAAGACTGAGGTACTTTAGAGGATGCCAGTTACATTCTTTGAGGGATGAGATGAATGTGAGTGGATTAAAATTTAGTTTTTTACGTATTTGACGGTAGATGACAGGTTTAGCTTGGTATAGGTTTTTTTTGAGAAGGAATGTTGGGGAGTGATCACTGAGGCTATCTGATAAGCCGCCTGTTATATATGACTGCGGGCTCTTACTGACTAGTATCCAATCCAGGGTAGTGTGCTTGCTGGAGTTTTTGTTTATCCTGGTAGGTGACTGGACTAGTTGGGTGTGGTGTGGCCATGAAGGTTTACATGATGGGTTGGATGGTTGCCAGAACAGGATTGCCAGTCAATATTGAAATCACCTAAAATGATAGTTTCTTGGGGGAGATGGTGGGTAGACCAGCTGAGGAGGTTTTCTAGTGGAGGGATGTTTTGGCCAGGTGGGAAGTAGCATCCAATTATGTTGATGGTTTTGTTTTGGTTTATTTTGAGGTTGGTATATATTATTTCTTCATTGCCTATTTGTGGAGCTGATGATTTTAAGATCTGGATGTTTAGATGCTGTTTAAATATTATAGCTACACTGCCTCCTTTCTTGTTTAGCCGGTCTACTCTTAGTATGCCATAACCTGTAGGGAGTATTTGCTCACTGGTAATGTGAGGTTTTTGCTAGGTTTCTGTCAGGATGACTATATCTGGGGAGTACAAGTCTATGGTGGCATAGAGTTCATGGACTTTGTTGGATATACTTCTAATATTTTGGCTTAGTAGAAGGAAGTCACTTGGCTTTCTATTGGCTGTAATATGTGAGAAGTTGTGGTTTCTAGTTTGATTATGAGGATTGGGGATGGAGATGGTAGGACCAGGGTTGGAGTGGATGTCTCCACTTAGGGCTAGTTTTGATATGCATGAAGTTATTAGTTTTCTCAGTTTTTGAATGTGTTTGTTTGGTATGGTGGGAGGCTTACTATGTTAAGTTGTAGGGATGCTTTATGTTTAAGTAATATAGATGGTGGAATATGTGGCGGGTGCATAGGGATGGTTCTTGAGTTGGTGGGAAGGGAGCTGAGTGAGGGTGAGACATGAGTGGTGGTGTGAGTAGTAGTACAGTGGTAGTGGTTGAGTGGGGGAATGATGGAGCTTTGGTAGGATGTAAGATATGCAAGGAGAGTGCATGCAGTGAGCATAGGTAAGGTATGCTTGTACATGTTAGTTGAGGAGGTGTGATAGTAGTGGGAAGATGGAGGAGGTAGTGTTGGGTTAATGCTGTGGTTGGCTATTGGAAAGATGGGAGGGGTTTGTGAGTGTAATAAAGGTGGGACCACTGGGGGCTGTAAACAATCAGGTAACAGAGTTAACTGACAAATGAACATATGATAGTGACAAGGGTGGTTGTAGTTTTAAAAATGGTGCCTGCCACAGGTAATATTTATTAACTTTGGGATTGTCTTAAGGTAAAAAAACAGGGAAGGGGGGAGGGGAGAACAAGGGTGTGAGCAGGCAGTTCTTTGTACTGCTGCTAATGAGCCAAAGCAAAGACAAGTTTGTGTTTAAGAAACAATCACAATTGACCAAGGACTGCTCTGAAACTGTAAGTCATTTCTTAACCATTTCTCAGGTGGAAAAACAGGATAACCTTGTATCAGTAGGCTACTGTGGTCTCAGTTTAAATTACCAAACACACAGTATTGATCAGTTATGGATACTATTTGCTAACAGAAGGGAATAAGAGAGAAAGTGGAAGATGAGTGTGTGTGTGTGTGGGGGGGGGGGGGCTGCTTACAAGCCAAAGCAGAGTGCTGTCCAAGGGAAAATGAATATTGGCTCAAACAGGTAGACACATACTCAAAGTTAACTTTAGCTGTTTGCAGAAAGTTCAGACCCGGACTGCGCTTTTCTTATAAGAATGATAAAGGTGGTACCGCAGTTGAATACTTAAGAGTGGTGTTAGGTCCAAAGATAACTTAAGCTGTTTGCAGACAGTTCAGACACGGACTGCGCTTTTCTTACAAGAATGATAAAGGTGGCACCACAGTTGAATACTTAAGAGTGGTGTTAGGTTGGCGAGACACTGAGCTCCTCATGGGGCCTGTAGCAGAGTGGATTGTAATTGTACTGTAATTGTAAAATTTTTTATTTTTTATTTTATTTTATTTAACATTTGTTGACCGGGAATGTCCGACTAGGTTCCACAGAGCCTGTTTTCAGCGGAGGCCCGGGGAGAAATGCTCCAGATGCATGTTTTTGAAATGTGGGGATTACCGCCAACACAGGGAGAACATGCAACTCCACACAGAAGGCACCTAGCCCGAGAAATGAACCGAGAACCTCTTGCTGTGAGGTGAACCGTAACCGCTGCACTGCTGTTATATATATAGTAATATATATATATATATATATATATATATATATATATATATATATATATATATATATATATATATATATATATATATATATATATGTATATATATATATATATATATATATATATATATATATATATATATATATATAATAACATGATCACCAAATAATACGTAAAAATATTTAAATATTTTGTCTGCATTAAAGCATAACTTTTACTAATAATTTAAAAGCTGCTAGTAACCTAGATTTCCAGTCTTTAAGGAGACAAAACTAACAGGATGATAATGTAGGCCATACAGCAAATAGGAGGAAGCAAAGTCCTACATCAGTACACTTTATAGAATATGAACACACTCCCCAGGATTCATGAAGCTTGTGCCAGGCGCAGGCATAGCGTAGGCGGTAGAATGCCAAATATGGCCACCGAGTGATCCAGGTACGATCCGTGCACTACCAGCGTACACCAGATCTGCACAGCCCTCGGCTCAGGTATGCTAATCACCCCATGCGCAGTACTGCACCATGCAAATGAAGGTACATAGCGATTCATGAAGTGGTGCAGGCGTAGCGTAAGCCCACAGAAATGTAAACCAAAAAAAATGGTTTACATTTTTCCAAACAGAACATCGGAGCTATGAAAGTGGACCAGACTTATGTATTACAAAGTTAACATATGCCAATGGCTAAATATACAGCCAGTGGCATAAGAAAAGATGCACAACACCTAAAAAACAACATTTAATGTCATGCCCACTGCACCTGGCATGTGTGTGCAAATGGGAACACAAGGAAAATATACACAAATGTCATAAAATTGCAATGTAATACAAATCATGATTTCACCATAATACTCAATGGTATGCATGGTACACCACAACCAAGCTGCAAGGGTTGCTAAGGGTCTGTGACAGTGTTCGGTGCGGTAACTATGAATTAGTAGTCAATGCAATGCAAATGAGGCAAGTAATAGTGAATTGCAAACGTCCCGCCGGAGTAAGGATGTACCATACGGAACAGCGCTACAACACCGAGGAGTGGTTTGGAGGTATACATGACATCAGCAGTGGGGTGTGCCATCGTAGCTGTAAGCACATTGGAGCAATGCAAATCCGGCCTGCCCGTTGCTATGCAAAGCCACAGGATAGGGGTGGGGATGTAGGTATAGCATCATTTAGCTGAGAGCACATATGGTGCCCGAAAGCGCATGTGTACGCGGATGAAAATGTGCCCGAAACCCGGTAAGCAGATGCATGTGCCACGCACTATAGCTCAAACAGGAAGGTTAGGGGAAGAAAATAAGGAAATGCTGCAGTAGGGTAATTGGAGTACAACTGAGCAATTAACACCTATTAACTGACAGTGGGCAATCGACGGCATTTAACAAGTCTGCTCGCAGCAACCTGCAGAACAGGATAGCGGAGGTGTCGGATTGCAAAGAAAAGAGAACTGTTATAGCAGAGCAAATCAAACCTTCAGTAGATCGGCCATAGAACACATGTCGTAAGATAAGCCAGGTTTTGGAAAGTACAAATGAAAGCAGGCTGCTGGATGCTTGCCAGAAAATGGGAGGGGAAACGTTAAGAAATGTTAAGGGAAGGGCAAGAGGTAATCCACGGCAGCCAAATGTAATTCAACACCAAAGGCACCACAATAGCAGTACCTGTGGTAAAACACATAAGATACCCTGTAGCTCCGATGGTACATACACACCCTATGACATCATCAGTGCTCACAGCAGAATAGTATAAAGTGTGAAGGCATCTCACACACACCTGTGTATTCCCAAACACGGCACCATCGGTGTAAACAAATGGGGAACTTTTACAATGTACATGTTGGGAGCTGCCATAGCTGTGATTCATCACCATGTGTTAGAGACTGAAGGTGTTGTGGAGGATGATGCTGACAACCACCGCAGGCCTCGGAGGTGGAGAAGAGTGTTCACATCAAGGGTAACCTACCAGGGGCTACATGATCTGGAGATAGTAGAGCATTACAGGGTGGACAGGGACATCTTACAGCAAATAGTTGAGTTGTGCCAGCCACGCCTGAGATCCAGAAACAACAGAGGGGAACCCATCCCAGTGGACACAAAGGTATGTGTAAGCTTGCGAATACTAGCCACAGGTACCTTTCAAAGGCCAACTGGAGATATAATGGGGATCTCACAGGCATCAGCATCCAGGGTACTACACCAGTTCCTGGATGCTATGTTACCACATGCCAATGAGCATATATACTTCCCCCGAACTCAGGAGGAGTTGACCAGCAATATGCGCCTCTTCCACCAGGTGGCACACTACCCAGAGGTACTGGGTGTGATAGACTGCATGCACATACATATCAAGTCACCACCCGGTGAGCATGGTAGGTGCTACATAAACTGCAAGGGATACCACTCCATCAACTGCCAGGTTGTGTGCAATGTCCAGGGCATTATTATCGATGTGTGTGCTGGCAGGCCTGGAAGCTACCATGTCTCCAACATCTGGCATGCCTCACAGCTGTATCAGGTATTTGTCAGGGGGGGCATCCCACATGGCCACCTTGTGGGGGATGCTGGCTATGCACTGGAGCCATGGATGATGACTCCCATCAGAAATGCACACACACCCATGCAAGAACGCCATAATGAGGCACACGCACAAACCAGAATCATCATTGAGCATGTGTTTGGGATGCTGAAATCACGGTTCCACTGCTTGGACATATCTGGTGGAGCCTTGCAGTACTCTCCAGGCACGTGTGCCCACATCTTCATAGTATGTGCCATGCTACATAATATGATCTGCGGAAACAGCTGCAGCAGGGACATAATGGTGAAGGCCCTCACAGCCCACTGCAATTGCCAAGGCCATCACAGGCACACAGGGATTCAGACCACGAACACCCTGTGCCAGCCCCAGTAGGCAGACGGAGGCATGCCCAATATGCCCACACCTTGGCAAAGAGCGAACATATAGCACATACACTGACAGTGTAGGCCCCTACGGACTGACACACCTCTCCACCTGCACACACAGTAAACTGGATGGCACACACACGACCACCTGTAAATTGTAATGTATAGGTGGCCTACTGTGTGAATCCTACATAGGCAGCCCTCAACCATTGCACACACAACAGCTATTGGAACAAGGAATGTCAACACCTGAACAGTACACGCACCTAACAGCATATGTTGATACTGTATGTATAGGTTCCTAGGTACATCGGTAGATACATGCCTGACTGTCAGAGGCCATTCATCAACCAAGGCAAACAGTGTCTGCTGTCGCCACCACATCGATTAACCAACTGTCCCTCAGTGAAGCAGAACCAATTGCGGTATCCATGTGTGTAATCACTGTTCCCCACACACTCTGCATGGCTTACCTGGTGTGTTAATGAGGGGCTCCATATAATGTAATCAAGGATGTAGTGGCAAAGCATGGGGAGTACCCATGACAGGTATCTGTCACCCCAGCATGCTCCACCTATGGTTGTGTGAAGGTGTAGCACATTATAGTGTGTGGCTCACTGTGACATACATTCCCAATGCTGGAGCACATCCATTAAACATCACCTGGACATACCATTAATAGGTCTCATCCATATGTAAACTAACTGAGTTACACATTTGATTGCAGTATGGAATAACAGCCATAGTACAGTCCACATACAAAACACCATAACACGTGTACAAATCCCAGATGCCCAAGTGGTAAATGCACTGACTGTCGTGCATGTTCCCGGTCCCACGTCCTGCAAGGGACATTACGTAATCCAGAAGGCATGAATAATGGATGTTGAATGCAGGTCATCAGATCAGGTTTAGCACATTTCAGTGGGATTATGCGTTGGCAAGTGCTGGTAAGCGTTGTTTAAACATGACTATACGGATATGTGCGAAACAGGGCTAAGCTTTTCTGAATATCGTGCAGATCACGGTCAACGATGTCCAGAACAGGTGAAACTAGCATTATTCACCCCTGTACTAATAGTGCCTGCTCTGAAGAGTAAAACGGCCACTGCCAGGAGAAGAACACGCAATCATGTACGCAATCACCTAACACTAAGCTACCCGAGATGTACCAATGGCAGGTGTGTATTGTGACAGGTTAAAACACAAACGTGCGGAGTCCAGGAAACAGTATACACCGACATGTACACAACGAAAGGTGTGTTCTCCCTCTCACTCTCTCTCTCTATATATATATATATATATATATATATATATATATATATATATATATATATATATATTTTAGAGATAGAAAGGGTGATAGAGAGATATATGTTGATACATATGTATTCATAGTTTCATAGGTTGGTACTAGCCTATCAGCCCTAGGGCCTATACAAGCCTAGCCATAACAATTCCCTGGCTATTTCTTCCCACATTATTTACTTTCCTGGACCCCTGTCTAGCAGGGCGACTGACGTGATCCCTGGGAGAATTTTCCTTTCTCCCATCCAATCGTCAAGGTTCCTCTTGAAGAGGTCCAAAGAGGCACTCTGCTTGACATGTATGGGCAATCTATTCTAGAGTCTGGGGAGTCTCTGGGTCAAGAACCTATCCCTCCAGCATGTTTTGTTTATTGTGATGACAAGGTTTAGATCCCTGGAGCGTGTAGCTCTGAGGGATTGGGATTTCTTTAAGCGTAGCATGTCCAACAGCTCTGGGTTTGACATGGCCTTGTATGTTAAGCAGAGATCACCTCTGAGTAGACGATATGCGACAGAGTATAGCTGGAGTTTTTAAGGCGGTCAACGTGGGGCATCTGCTTTAGGCTTGTGATTCTTTTAGTGAGGTATTTCTGAGGCCTTCCAGTTGTTGCAGATGTCTTGAGAGGTACATACCAAATGGGGCGTTGTATTCTATAATGGGTCTAATGAGGGATGAGTACAGTGGGACAATGACCTCCTTTTATGGATGAAAAGCCCTTCGTGATGAGGTGTGCCACATAGAAGGATTTCCTGACTGTTGTGACGATGTGGTTATCGAAGGTGAGACCACTGTCCACCTGTGTCCCTAAGTCTCTTATCACACTTTCTGTGTTTAGTGTACTGCCACCTATATGGTAATTCATGGATACATGTTTTTCCCAAAGGGGATAACAATACATTTCTTGGCATTGAGCTTGACCCATGGCTCTGGCACCAAGCATCTCTTTCTGTAAGGCCCTTTGTAGAGTATCCACATCATTTGGGATTCAATAATGGCTCCCAGTTTGCAGTCATCTGCAAACTTTGTTAGCCAGAGTCCCTTAGTGTTGACCTGTACTTCAGAGAAGTAGATGCCAAACAAGAGCGGCCCCAGGACTGAACCCTGAGGTACTCCACTTGTCACTTGTCTGGAGCTGGATTTGGAGTCGGCTACTTTTACAGTGTGGGTTCTATCAGTAAGCCATTTAGCAACCCATTGGGTGACATAGGGATTAATGCCCAACTTAGTAAGTTTATCTATGATTCCAGAGTGGGGGATGGTGTCAAAGGCCTTGGCAAGGTCTAGATAGGCTGTGTGGACCACCTTACCCTTATCCATGGCTCCGGAGAGCCATGGATATATCTGCAAATATATAGATAGGTCAACGACATGTACACAACCATGGAGGTACAAATAAATAGGATATTGCCAACTATCGAATGTGTCACATACCGACATGCATAATCACGAGGCTTAAAGACCGAAAGACCACAGTACAGGAACACTAGAACCAAGAGTAATATTATCATGATGTTAAGGGACATTTAGTTATCGCTGCCGGTGCTGCGGTCCGTGTAGGTACTGTGTTCAACTGCTTTCGTGATTGCTGTAGTCTCTGTATGTGTGTGTTGAGGGTGCCATGTGCATTTCCATGGGACTGTAATGTGTGTGTGTGTGTGTGTGTGTGTGTGTGTGTGTGTGTGTGTGTGTGTGTGTGTGTGTGTTAGTGCTAACTCGGAAGTAGATCATTACAGTAGGTGTGGTCATAGCTGAACGTAGGCATACGGTTACCACCTGTCCCACTTTAAGAGGGACAGCCCCACCCTGGGCAGTTGTGTCCTGACAAAAAAATATTAAAAAGGGCAAATGTCTGAGACTGTAGGACATAATTATGTCCCATATATTATGTAATAGTTGCATTAAATAGTTATGCCTTTATCTAAAATACGTAAATGTTACATGAAACATGATAAGTAGCTAAAGTGCTACAAGAATAAGTATGTATTCAGGATAAAAGTATGTTCTATCCTGTGTACTGACCGTGGGTATGTGTCGGCCTGTAAACACCGATATGTGTCCTGCAAATGTCCCACTATGGCCATTTGAAAAGGTGGCAACCCATGCCAAAGAGGTTCAGTCACCAACACAACTGCAATGAGTGCAAATATCTGTGACAGAAATACACGAGACAGCTGTCATTTAGTAACATTCCCTTACATATCAATGTATTTCCGGAGGTATTAAAGTACCAACCTCACCTGCATGCTATACAGAAACCAATTAACAATGGCTCAATGTATAAGCCCGTAACAACCATAGTTTCAGTCTACTAAATGATAGGTCTTCAATTAGGGAAGGAGCCCACACATATATATGGAATATGTAGAAATGCTGTCCCCACAAACCTGTATATGCTATGTACACCCACTTACATCTGCCCCACACCCGAAACAATTGCAATACAGACTGTAATAACACCACAAACATCCACTCACTCAATTACATCTGCAGAAGCGTTAACATACCTTGTGAGAGACACATTTGTAATGGCGCCATGTGAAATCGTAGCTGTTGTATAATGGAGCAGACGGCAATGTTACAGGTTTTGTTTGCAGTAGTCCCTTATCAGACGGTTGAGATGACAGGTACACTCACATGTAGAACCACATACACTAGTAGTCACACACAATCCACGGGGGACATGAATTCAAAATATCCGTGTCTCTCCAAATAGCAGCTGCAATTCCTCACAACAAAACACATACAGGCTGTCTCCCCGAAGGTAGGGCAAAAGGGCAACGCCCAAGTGGAGAATTCAATTATACCCCACTGTTGCCGCGTAATTGGTGAATGGAGTAGCTGCACAGTTGATGTGCATGTAATAATTTACTCAGGAACACCAATTGGCGGCAGGATACCACATGTTACAGGTATCGACGTATATAAGGATGCCTTGCCATACATTCAAACTGTATGCTCATACAATAAAACTGTTTAAACAGTAAAGGTGTAAGAGAGATATTTACGAAGACTCGGAACATGAACAAGGTATGTAGAACACACAGTATGTCAGTGTATGTAGAGCCTGTTTTGTATTAAAGTGTACGCAATACATAAAGTGGGAAAAGGTATTATGTAGTGATGTCTTGTTGAGCATAGTAATGCTTGTAGAAATTGTGTGTCCTGCTGTGGGCCACAAGGTAAACATCTCATACACCACAAGGGATGCTACATGAGGGCTTTAAACACAACAATTTCACACCACCCGTTGTCAGTGGTAGGGTTTGTCCAACAAGTACGTGCCACAGCATGGGATAGTATATGTTGATATACTGTCACAGTAGGCATGTGTATTGGCATATAATGAGAATAACATGCCTAAGGTGGTCCTGCTGTGCAAGTATGCTTTCCATTATTAGATAATGTTTAAAATATGTGTAATGTACAGTATTGTAGGTAGATATGTCAGATATTTTACACAGCATAACTGTTATATCATGCAAACAAAAGGTATTGTCTATTGGCATGTACAATACACAATAACGAGATACATATGGCTTGTAGTCACAGGACACTGTAACAGCATGATAGCTAACTGAAATGGAAGAGCTACTCAATTATCCATGCACAAAGGACATGTAATAGCTTCACAGGTTCATAGTGAGGTACTATGCTGTCTGGCCAAGTCCATGTGTAAGCCTAACGACAGTGTTTTCACCGGCACCTCCCTAGGGTAGTGTCCTGTCTGTGAACAGCAGAGCCATGCATTACCTGCACCTGTGTACAGTACAGACACCGCAGTGATCCCTGGTGTACATGTGTGTCTCCCATCCACCCATCGAGGTATCTCATGAAGAGTGCTAGTGAGTGTCCCTGCTTGATGTACATAGGAATCATGTTTCAAAGCATGGTGAGTGTCTGGTTCAGGAATGTATCCCTCAAGCACGTCCCACTCATCGTTGCGTTTGTGCACATATCCATGAGCATGTTGCTCTCAGTAGCTTTTGCTTATGTTGCTTATGTGGATTATATCCATAAATATTGTTGTGGACATGGGCACTGTATGTTCAGCAGAGGTCACCCCTGAGTATGCAGTATGCAAATGTGTACAGTTGTGGTGTCCGTAGTTGTGCTGCATACGTCATCCTTCGGAGGTCAATAATCCTCATGGTGTGTTAATGTTGAGGTATGTAAAGCTGTTGCTGTTCTGTAAGGTACACCCCAAAAGGGGTGTTATACCCTTGAATGTGTGTCATACGTCAGGAGTATAGAGGTACAATGGGTGCCTTTGTTCCAGCTACAAACCCATGGCAGATAAGGGTGGCCACGTAGAAGGATATCCATGCCACATTGGCAATATGGTTATCAAAGGAGTGGGTGCTATATACGTGTGTACTAAGATCCCATATAATGTCACATATATGTAGGGGACTACCACCTATGTGATAGCCAGTGGGTGATTGGTGTAATCCAAAGGGGATATCTATGCACCTTGTGTCATGCAGCTTGAGGCCATGTTATTGGCATCCGGTATCCATCACAGTGACACCCTTATGGAGGGTGTCTGTATCAGCTGGTGGATCAATCATGGCACCTTGTTTGCAGTTGTCTGGAAACCTATTCAGGGAAAGTCCCTCTGTGCTAGCCTGTACCTCATGGAAGCATATACCGAACATGTGGGGCCCTATGACTGAGGACTGTGGTATGCCTAGTGTAACTGAATTACAATAGGTACCACGGTATGCTACCCTCATTGTGTGGGTCCTGTCCATGAGCCACTTTGCATAACATCCCGAGACGTAGGGGTCGATGTGCAGGTGGATGTGTATGTTGTCAATACCAGAATGGAGAACGGTGCTGAAAGCCAATGAGAGGAAAATGTAGGCTGTGTGGACCCCCTTACCGTCATCAACTACCCTGGTAACTGTATTAAAGGAGTCCACCAGATGTAGGAGCCATGGTCTGGCCCTAACAAATCCAACCGGGTGGCATCAAAGGTCTGGAGGCCACCAATGTCTCTGTAAATGACTTTCATGATGATGTGCCCCATAGCCTTGCAGAACAGTCCAGTCAGGCGTATAGGGCAATAGTCCCTGTGGTTCATTGTGGTGCCACCTGTGTGGAGTGTGATAACTGTTGCTGTGTGCCATTCAGAGGCCACAATGTCTGATACAAGGCTATTACTAAATCTGGTGGCAAAGTCGGGAGCCATGTCGTTCTGAGGTTTGTGTAAATCACAGCCTGGGATGTTGGACGGTCACATGGAGTCTGTGTTCCAGGCCTTAGAGAGTGCAGGTTGGAACTGCGTAGTTGTGACCGCAGGGACTCTGCATTGTTACTGTATGGATTTTGGCCCTGTAGGGAGTGAGAGGGTGTAAAGTTAGCATTGAACCTATCTGCCAGGATGTTGCCAATAGCAGTCGGTCTGTAATGTTCCTGCTTAACCGTCGTATGTCAAAGTAGATGTGGGTATTGCCATTGAGTACTGACATACCTCCATAATGCTTTGTGGTAGTCCTTGGAATGTGTCACAGTAATGTTTACGTAGCTAGCTTTGGAGGATGTGATAAGGGATCCCAGATTCCTACTGTGGCTGACCAGTGAGCTACCACACCCATGGGATTGTACTCCACTTTGCAACTGCCTCCACCTTCTGTTGTACATTATGTGCATGGAACTGGACCTCCAGAGTGGCATCCATTATCTGGTGGGTACCATCATGGCTCTGTTTGGGATAGCATGATCCATGCATTCGTGTACGTGCTAATGAAGTGCACTGGTGTATGTTTCAGTGTTTGTAAGTGCATTGTCCATCTGCACGGGTGTCATGACATTTACTACCGCTGTCATAAGACATCTAAAGTAGGAATTGTAGAAATCTTGTACTATGTATTCCGTGAAGGGTGTGGTGCCGGGATGTGGATAACAAGGGTGATTAGCATATGTTCGTAAACTACCAACGAGGGAATAATCCCAGGTGTGGAACACCAGTCACATGTTGGTAATGTCCATGTCTAGGATATTGTTGGCCTTGGTGTTGGTGTGTATGGGTTGATCCAGCCGAGTGGAGGTTATGAATCCCAGAAAGCGTTGGCCTAATGTGTCGGTACATGAGTAGGTATCCCAGTTAAGTGTGGGGCAGTGTCAGTCTCACATCAGTAGTACCTGCCTGAACCCTACTGTCCAGTACACCAAGAAATGAGGGCCGGTAACTGTGGGGTATGTTGTTGAATCCGTAGCAAGTTACAATGTGTATAGCAGTTCTGGCCACAGTTAGTTGCATGTGGATCACCTCTGATGCATTGTGCTAAGGAACCAGCCTGGAGGTGAGTACATCCTTGTGAAATATGGACACAAGTCCACCGTGGGTGCTCCGGTCCTGGTTACATGACTGAAAGGTATGGTCTGCGTGTAACCTGTCAGTGCAGATCTGCTCTCTGGAGCCTAGAGACAGATCCCAGTCACTGCAGAGATATTGAAGTGGTCCATTATAAGGAGTGCCTCGCCTGACTGTGTTAGAGATGAAGATGTCAAGCATTGAGTAACAGTGCCACAGGTTTTGCTTGCCTGTTCCTGTTCTGGTGGTGAATGTTATTGGAAACTGTCCAAGACAGGCAGTATAGGAGCAGCAAGAGCCTTACATGTTATCTGTACTCCCAGGGCTGACAGGTGCAGGTCATCTGTGCCAAATCATCGTGTTTTGTTGACCATTTCATTCAAAGCAGACAGATACTGGATGCCTGTGGAATGACAGCAGAAGAATAGGCAACTGTTGAAGTGAAACATTCAGTCGTTGTACAGTGGTATCAGTCTGGATGAATGCAGAATTCTTCTTAGGGCTTGGGCGATACCTTCTGGGCTACAAGACCGGAGAGTTATTGCATGTCCCTGTACATGTAGTCCAGGAAGTTACATCTCAGGGCAGTCACACTATCATGGAGAATGACAGTCAAATTGTACCTGGTGAGGTGTGGCATGGGTGCATAGGTTATGTTGCGGATCCTGTTATCCGACAGCCAGATGTAAGCGACTATTGCCTTGTGTAGCCCGCTGAGTGGGACATCAGTGTGACTGCCTACAGAGTCACCTATGACCGGTGTGTTGGGTATGTTATGACACCCTATTGGCTGTAGTTGATGGGCACACATGAGTCTGTGGGCTATAAGTAATTGGTGTTGTGTTTGGTGATGGGGGCTGTCTCTGTTGCGTACACAGAGAGTATGGAGAGGTTCTGCAAATGTTGTAGTCATACTATGTGTGGCCTGTGGTGGTGGAGATCTAGTGAGACTATGTGATAAGTGGGGTGTGTTGCAAATGTTAAATGTCCCCACATGAATGTCAGGTTCAGTCTGGGTTGGTGAGAGCATTACCCCCAGCATGGCTACATATGTGCATCTCCCACAGGCTGTAGTGTCATATGTTGGGAGGTGAGCATTGATTGTGTACATGAGACAATTGCTCTATTGCCTCATGTTTGCCATATTCATCATATAGACAGGCAATAACACTGGTAAGTGACACATGGACATGCCTGTATATTCAACCATGTCTCACAAGATATGTGAGTTACAAGTGTACAACAGCTGTTGTACTGTAAGCAAGCTGGAAATGTAAGGACAGACAGTGAACTTGTAAGAAATGAGTTGGAATGGGTGCTATAGTAATTAGTAGCTCATGAAGTGCTTACATGTTCTGAACAAGTGCTGAGCATGAATATGCAATACAGATAGGGTGTTGGAAAATATAAACCCACTGCAACCCACAAACAGAGACGCCAGTCATAATTGGAGGCACTGCACTATTACCCTGCTGAGTATGGTCTGCATGTCTATGAACCTTTATCAACGTAGATGTTAGCAGTACAGATGTAGATGACAGTACGGATGATTTCACACTGCATAGCATACCTGTGACAGGTCATAGGACATCACCCATACTGTGTTCCAGCTACACTGAGTATACTAGATGTACCTTTGTATCTCACAGGAGTGGTCTACCAGTGGCCTGTTGACAGAAGCAACACTACAAAAGGTGTTTGAGTGACATGTGCATATCACACCAGTGGCAGCTACTGTAAAACAGGGTTAATGTTTTGTAGTCCCCCCTCATTGTAGCTCATACCACACAGACAAATGGGAGGCATCTGCGTATGTAAGGATGTGAATGGCCATGACCTAGGAGCAATAGCTGTCTCAGTGTTGTGTACAATATACAGAATGGGCTTTGTGGGTGAGGTGCGTGACATATGTGCACAATCTGACAGCTGATAATAGCATTGTCACCGCTAGGTGACTAACACTGTACCCATTAACTACCACCTAGGCAGCGGTCAACATTATGGACACTGTGTGTAAGGGATGGTGTTGTGCAGTTCACCTCCCTGAGCTGGTGACATCTCCAGGCCTATTAAGTAGTCATACGAGGCACCCATGTCATGACAGGGTACTATCCATGAGCATGAAGATTATTGGACAGGCATACTCAGCACACGGGTGAGCAATATCGGATCACATATCACCTTTAAGGGGTATTGGCCATGCGTGGATGGGCGATACCAGCCTTCACAATCCTCACCTCCACTATGCAGCACGCTGGCTACCTTGCATAAAGACATATGCTACACTGTGATGTTGGATATGCTACATGTACATATCCTGATCCGAAAGACATACATCATGGACAGCCACCATCCTACTACAAGGATCGCCACATGCTGGACAGATCCCTGTGCCATACATGTTACATACTCCTGCCATATCATGCAACCCTGTCCATCAAAGCTGCACATGTCATCTCTGTCATACATGGTGCGATGACCGCATGTTAGATGTATCATTAACTGTCTGGATCAGTAATGTGGCACTGATGCACCTGGTGGTGGCAAAATGGCTGTTGGATACAGCTAGAAAACTTTGCCCGCACATGCTATAGTTGATAACCATCCCTGCGAATAATGTCCGGCTAGCCATTGTCGCGTGTCTATCACATGTGCAACACAGGCGATACGTGACAGGATGTTGAACTGCTGTACAGTGCCGTGTAGATGTATATGGCAAAACACATGCATGTAAGGGTTCCATGCGTATCTGTGCATTGTCACTGCTCATGTCCGTTAAGGCAGTGTATGTGCTGATATGTGACATATACACAGCATCAAGGTCAACAGCATTACTGTCGACACATCCAGGCATGTGCTGATAGGTAAGATCACCAGTACAGGCAAACAGACATGCCCACATCAAGACAGCATTCACATCGAGTATGAGCAATGTAATGAGGTGACATACATATATGGTGATGATATCCAATGCATTACGGGTGTTACATGTGTGTGACACAAACATGTCAGTCATGTCAGTGTCATGATAATTTGCAAAGATAACTGTTCATATGTGCTAGATTTAATACAAATGTATGTGCAGCTGTATCTCTGCACATCTCTGTGATACTGTGACCTGTCTCCATCATTATGTCTTCCAGATAATGCCTCATTCACGTCTGCCAGCATATAGCTGCCTGGAGGAAGATGCCCTCATCCCGTACTTTCATGATAACTATGAGGTGTTGTTCAGCCATGTGCCACAGCATGCCCAGCAGTGTGATGACCTGTGGCAGGAACTACGCAGGAGGGTTAATAATGTGGGTGGCCATAACCGCACCTACCAGCAGGTGTACAGACACTGCACGGACCTGATACGACACGCGAAACAGAGTGCCAATGCAATCGCCAGGGAACAAGGTGGAACAGGAGGTGGGCCACCAACCCAGCCCCCACTCACAACCACAGAGGAGTTACTGGCCAGCCTGGGGACACCCTCAGAACAGCATCCACAAACACTAGCTGCCATTGTGGAGGTGGGTGTCTCCCAACCACTGAGCCTGGAGTTGCCTGGTAAGTCACTACTGCACATATGACTATTATATCCCATTTAGTTGCATGTGTCACTGTACAATATGTAATGTAACCTCATATGCAAGGTATGTTTACACACATGCCACATACTATAGTATGCTACCCTGTGAATGCACACATGTGCATACTATTTGCTATTGTACAGGCAAATGTGTTAACATGCACAGTGCACCCTGTAGCTGTCATACAGTCATGGATAATGTTCAAACTGCTGTGTCACCCCTATACAGGTACCTCTGGTGTGCCGCACAGACATCAGTCCATTGCAGGTGAGACATTTATCAGTATCAAACATGTTAATGCATATATCTATTTGCCATGTGGCCAGTTAACACATGTACACATAATGTATGGTCCAGTCACGATATACAGGTCGCATCTGTCATCAAGCACACTGGCTACATGTGTGGACAGCTGTGCATACAACGCTGGAGGTGTTGTTCAATGTAGGCATATGTACTATACATTGGAACAACACATGTGTGGTACGCAAACAGTACCACACAGTGAGCTGGGATATGGGCAGCCCACAGGATTCACCATTGTGTAATATGCCCCTGCAATGGGTGCACACATTGTGATGTGCCATCTGACAAGTCCCAGACATGTAGTGTTCTGGCTGCAATATTGTCTCACTATCCCATAATACATACCCCGCATACGAAACATACAACCCTTTGTCTGCATAACCCTGTGGACATTGACATATCTGACATCTATGGGTGTATGTCATATCGGACAACACAGACATGTGAGATAGACGGCCATTACAAACATTTGGCCAACACATGTTCCCACATGGCCATGGAGGATGGCCAGAGACATGTAGCCACACAGTAGATGTGTATACACCCTGTTACACATGGTCCAACTATAGCCTTTGTTGAATGGTTATATAGTTGATGTGGAACACTGGACATCCTAAAAGCCTGTGCACAGCTTGTAGAGGTGTCACTTAATTCGACCATATAAGATGTGTTGAACATCATGACTGTGTCATAGCATGACAGTAGTCACCTGTACAGCTTCCACAGACATAGACACCACATCAGGACACAGTTACCATACATTTCCCTTGCTACTGTTGAACATCACTGTCAGCCGTGCACATCGTGTGTGTGGTACATAAATGTCATGTGGGACATGGTGTATTGACAAGTCTGCCATGTGTGGACACAGTTGTCAAACAGCTAAGACATTTTAGTAGTTGTGCAGGGTTGTCATCCGTAGGTCTTCCAGTGATCTGTCGCATGACACAGCATGGTTTAGTGTGTATACACCTCAGCAACGTGGGTCACAATCCACAGTAGTTATGTAATGTGTATGCACGCAGTAATGGTTATGCACTGTGTGTATTACACACTGTATAGCAATATAGGCACCTGATGATGCCATGCAATGGCACAGTGTCTGTACTTCACACTATATAGCAATGTAGATGCCTCATACTACCCTTCAATGTTCATGCACATCTGCTAAAAGTGCTTTCTATCTGTAAGGCATACAGACAACACTGCAATGTGATACCCATTACACCGCTGTACATGTGTCAGGACACCATTGTGTCAGACATGTATGAATGTCAATGCACACATCAGCAGATTACATGTCATACTACATGTCAATGTCAGGGTCACATCAGCCATGTGTACTGTTAACCTGTGCTGGTCCACATGGTGTATCACAGGGATGCATGCTTACTACCTTGATTGTGTGAACTGCATGGCTTCTGATATGACACCTGCTTGCTGTTGTGTGCAACCCAGGGAGGTATGCTAACTACCACTATTAATGTCTGAGCTGCATACCGTCTGCTGTATCACATGCATGCTGCATGCAGTCTGTCAAATCACATGCATGGTGTGTCAGTGTGTGTGTGTGTGTGTGTGTGTGTGTGTGTGTGTGTGTGTGTGTGTGTGTGTGTGTGTGTGTGTGTGTCAGTGTGTGTGTCAGTGTGTGTGTCAGTCTGTGTGTCTGTGTATCTGTGTGTCAGTGTGTCTATTGTAATGTAGAGTCTTTCTTTGCATTCACAGATGATGTAGGTGCGTTACCCTCCTGCTGTCCATCTGATGTTAGTGTCCCCACAGATACTAGCAGTGATGAACATATGCATGAGTTACAGGCAGGGATGTCAGGGGCTGAATCTATGCCAATGGTTGCTATCCCAGCTATGTCCCCCTCTTCCCCGCACACAGTTCTCATGCCAACACATACCCCATCACCGGTGGCCATAGAGGAAGGACAGCCAGCAGCGTGTGTTAGCTTGGAACAGGAACGTGTGGTGGCTATAGAAGGTGGACCTCTGACAGACATGCACCTGCAGGACAGAGCGCAGCAGCTGGTGTCATCAGACACATGTTCCAGACTGTAATCGTGGCACAGGCATGTGCTGAATGGCAGAACACACAAGGGCAGAGGTTTCAGAGGGCTGCTATCCATTCTTTAAACAACAACATCCAGGCATGGGCAAATGCTCAACAGCAGATCGCTGATGTTCTGGACAGGAGATTGGATGACATGGTTGGAATCCTTGACCATAGCATGGCAATCCGTGAGTATGAGCTGTCTGTGCTGGAACATCTGGTAGGAGTGAGGCATAGGCCACGTGGACATAGGCCAGCTACACCACCTGGTGCAGGTCAACATGAATGAGCCACCTCACATGCCCACTCCCACAGTGCCGGTAGCAGTAGCAGTGCAGCTGGTGCTGTGCTGTCCACACCAGGACACAGCAGGCCACATGGGCGTGGCCCTAGAGATTCCCAGTGGGGACATGGTTCCAGTGGACATGTGTCATCGGACAGTAGCCAATCTGTACCTCTGCCTGGTAGTCCCCGTGCAACCCCTGGCAGGCACAGGTCACGTGGCCGTGGCCAGACACAGTGAGCTGTACATCCTGGTCTTTACAATCTGGAGCTGTCAATAATACCCCTGTGTAGGCTGGACACATGGCAGAACTGTGTGCACACATACACGCACAAAGCAGAAACATCTGTAGGGCACCACAACACTCACATGCATAATGACCACACATGTCCAATCAGATCACCGGCCCTAACCCACACACATGATGTCATCCACTGGTGCAGCCTATGCCCCTGGCAAACATTACCACCCTGTGCATATGATGATGTCTGTGCTGCATTCCTGTCATCCACACCATCGGTGCAGGGACATGCTCATATGGTCTGATGCACAGGGTGAACACAATAGTGAGAAGTGTATATTACATTTGTTGTGTACTGTTGACATGCACCAGACATACCATGTAGTACAGGTTTAGAATGCATTGTTATATGTTCACAGTTTGTGTCTTGGTAATAACAGTAACAGCATGTTGGTAATTATGCCCTGCGTCCCTCCTTAAGGTCTCATTGCATGTGCCATTATGTTACAGTGTTTGCAGCTAGAGTGCATTGTTGTATGTTCACAGTATGTGTCTTAGTAACAACAGTAACAGCATGTTGGTAATGATGCCCTACCTCCCTCCTTAAGGTCTACTTGCATGTGCCAATAAGTAGCAGTGTTTTCAGTTTCCCATGTGTAAATGTGGAGTACTCACAGGCATGTATGACAATACCAGCATGCTATACATAGCCTCAACCTCACTGTTAGAAAGGTTACCATTCCACAGATGTCCACACATCTACTGATCCAGAAGCATGTGAGCTGTTTAATAGGCTACAGTGGCCAGAGACGTGACATCCATACCGGGTCACATCACAGGTATGGTGACATGGTGCGGGGGGTTTACACAGCGGTCTGGCTAATGTCAACGTTAGAGGCCAGTTGATAGTATGAGGCCTCTCTGTGTAGCAGTAATACACTGTCACATTACAGGATGAGAACATGCACAGACATACACAGAAACACACAGTAACATGACCACACTCACGGGGTCAACAACACTATAATGCACACTCAATAGTTTTGAGGTGAGGACCCTTGCCTATGTGGTAATCACCTTCACAGTACTGTGCACTCACATGACATGACACAGAAAATGAACATGTGCAGGTAGCCAGTAAGGCTGAGACCGATGGCATCAACAGGGTAGTAGACTGCATCACCATGAGGGGTTAGGGATCCTGTCTGTTCTGTATTGTAGCATACACCCTCACTCCATGCACCAGACAGCCATACATACATACACACAAACACACACACACACTGTGGAGTCCACAAATGTCATTCACATACAGATAGCTGACATGTGTGTGATACACACACCACCCCTGCCTACGTCTTGCTTTCTACATTGCAGTATGTACAGATCTCTAAAACAGTGTACAGGGGTGTGTAACAACTGGGATGTATTCCCCACCATACGTGGCATATATGGTCACACAAGCAAACACACATGGCAGTACTGAGAATCATACACCTGCTGTATGATGATAAGTCTGACAGACATGCAGCTGTATTGGCCGCATTATGTGTACCAACGCTACCTTCAGCAATTGTGCTGCTATATGCACACGGGAGAACGTGTGTGTTACAGGTGTCAAGTGATGTACAGTCAGTAACACCCTGACCACTGTGTAGGTTGTATGTCTTCACCATCAAGTAACAGTAACATAGCATACTGTTTGCACATGTAATGGTAGGATGGCTTGTGACACACCTGTGAGCTGTCTTCAGCAAACATCCATCTGCAAAGGTGGACCACCACTTTATGTACCCACATCCATCCATACCTGATGTACATCCTACAGTACTGTCAGTATTTCACCATATACAGGTGTCAATGATGGAGCTGCATTGCAACTGCATGTTGTAGTTAGACACAGATGAATGACATACATCAGCTACTGCATATACATGGTAGCTGCATGCACACCACTACATGTACATGTGTGCTGGTCCTACATTCCTGTCATGTAGCCATGTTTGTATGCATTGCAATTGGTGGACATGTTTGATGACATACATGACACATGGACTGTTGCATGATAGGTTGGTTGTCATGGGTAACTAGTACAGAGGGAATGTTACTTCAGTAAACATTGCTACCTTATGTAGTGTTAGCATTCAACAGCCATGGACCTACCTTCCATGTGCATGCGTGTGATTGCTGTAGCCACTTGTCTGCACGGAGGACAGCAAAAGCTATGCTATGTACATATGCGTTGTGTGTGTGTGGGCCATGTACATATCCACTGCGATTACATATATGTCATATCCAAACATAAGTGTTATTTCATGTACAGTGACAGTCATCTGTTACAGCTGTGTAAGACCCAGGGCCCCTGTTATGTGTAGAGCTGACCTGGTTATAAACTGTGGTATCATTGCATTGCATACCACATGATGGAACCCTGTCAGTACATGTGTAGTCTGCACAGTTGCTGTAGACCTATGTACAGTCCACTGGTCATGAGTAACATGGTGTTGTAGTAATGTATGGATGTGTGTTGCTGGTCCAAGGACATGGTGATGTCTGAGGGCTACATAGTAGAATGCGTCATTTACCACTGTGATCTGCACCTGAGACATCTGTGATGGCTCTTGAGTGTGTACTGGTCAGTACATGTAAGTGGCCTTCATGTACGTGGGGACAGTAACACCTGGAGCGGTCCGTCGTGATCTTATGGCCCACATGTCTGTATCTGTGGTATACGGTGGTAATGCTATTGTGCACAACTGTGCCATATGGCAGGTGTTCCTCACTGCAGAGATGTCCTTATTCCCCATTGTTGGATCTGGATTGTCAGCTGTGATCACGAACGCTACACAGCTAGCACTGACGACCAGTGTCAGATGTATGTAGTCCAGCGTTCATGCTAACAATGTTCACTATCGACACACTGTGCCCTTCCGTGTTTAGAATCCATGTGCATACAAGACAGCCCTTCACTACTAAGTGTGTGAAAATGCCCAGTACACCATTGTGTACATGGACACACAGTACATTCCAAACTGACATGTGCTACTGTGTGAGCATGCCCAGTGAAACCTTGTGTCGGTTATGTACCTCTGTGTATGGGCATGACCATTGAAATCCTGTATAGCAATAGTGGCCATCTAGGCAACAGATGTCCATACCCCATGTCAGGATGGATTCCTATATTGAACACACTGGAACTGTCTTGAAGGGTGTACTGTCTGTGGCATGTCTCGTATCCATGTAGTGTTGTAATAGTGCTCCGTAGATAGGCAGTTGTCCCGCTCACACCACTGCCATGTGTTTGTCTACGTCTACCTTGGGACAGTAATATGCTTTTAGACTGCTCACTCTCCATACTTTCCCTATCGGCGTCTTTGCCTTTGCTGATGATGTCATCCACCTAGATGCCTCTGGGAGTGCTGTGTTCCAGTAATCTCGGTAGCATGTTCTGTAACTGCATAATGCTGTAGTGTGATAAGGTAGTTAGGTGTATGTTCGACTCCCGGCCCTGCCAAGTGTGTGTGTGTGTGTTTTCAGCTGCCTGGGGACAGAGTAATGCTTTTAGATGGCTCTCTCTCCATACATTCCCTATCGGAGTCTTTGCCTTTGCTGATGATGTCATCCACCTAGAAGTATGCCTCTGGGAGTGCTGTGTTCCAGTAATCTCAGTAGCGCATTCTGTAACTGCGCAATGCTGTAGTGTGATAAGGTAGTTAGGTGTATGTTTGACTCCTGACCCTGCCAAGTGTGTGTGTGTTTCCAGCTTCCTGGGGACAGAGTAATGCTTTTAGATGGCTCACTCTCCATACATTCCCTATCGGCATCTTTGCCTTTGCTGATGATGTCATCCAACTAGAAGTATTCCTCTGGGAGTGTGGTGATGCTGAAACTCGGTAGTTCATTCTGTTACTGCGTAATGTTGTAGTGTGGTAGACTAGACAGGTAGGTGCTCGATTCCAAGGCATGGCAGGTGTGTGTGTGTGGCAGTTATACCCTATGTGCTGGTATCTTTGGGTGGCTAGCTGCGGGATGTGTTCAGTGTGCTTTGTTGCTGACCTATATAGTATCCACAGCCTGCATATTCTGCCAAGACACTGGGTTGTCAACACATACATTCGCCAATAGGTCTGGTGAGTAAATGTCAGTAGCCCTACTCTTACCCTTAATACAGTCTGACCCGTGTGACGCAAAAGAACACACATTCCTTGATAGTAACAACACTACATGATGCAGGTAGCACATGTAGTTTCCCTTTCATGCCTGTCTAATGCTTTGCTATCATGTGGTCCACTGTTGTGATATAAATGCAATATCTATATATGTGTGTACATGTATATGTGTGTATGTATATCTATGTATATATGTATACCAATAATATATATGATATACGCAGATATAGAGAGATAGACATAGATATAAACATATATGTCTGGGGACATCAGCACTATTGAATGTTTGTGCCGGGTGATCTGTACGTGATAACCTGGGATGTATGTATATCTGCCATGGCGTAGTGGTAATGCACATCTTCTGTTGTGTGCAGGGTCCTGGGTTGCAGTCATGTAGACACCGCTTATTTTGTTGCTGGGAAGACCATGGGACATCGAATATGGTGATAGTCAGGCACCTGTTACCAGTTGTGTTGTGTATGGATCTGAGCGACACTAAGCAGTGGTTATTAATTTGGAGGTTTGGTATGGGTCATATAACTATTCATTAGAAGACTATACTATGCAGATGAGGTTGACAATAGTACATCCCATTTATCCCCAGGGTGTGATGCAGATACCTGGAGTGTATGTGTGCAGTTAGCCGGGTGCAGGGCTCAAATATAGTTGACAGCATGGGAGGGGGGTCAGGCATACTGTACGTACATTGCAGAACTGTGCCTCGGGAGTGTGCCTGCCTTAGCACGCCTAAGCTAGTGGTGTGTCTATACCTGCCTGATGACATTGGGAGGGACAACAGCAGTGGTGGAGTAGTCAGGGTGTACAGGCTGCACAAACAGGTGTTGATCAGCACAATCAGCAGATGACATGGCCAGTCCGCACCTGAACAGTACGGTAATGTGAGCAAGCAGCATACACACAGGTTTCTTTTGCACTCTACACCACCAGTGTATACCTGCGTGGACATTTCACGATGCAGTCCAACCAAATGAGAAGGGCTGCAGCAGGCAACATAAACCAACATGTGCAGGAGGCTGAGGGCAGTGAGGATGTGTATGCTGCCGAACATCCCTTACTGGGGTGACATAAGACTTTATAGACCCAGGGTGACTTACCAGAGGCTTCATGAGCTGGGGATGGTGGAGCACTATGGGGAGGACAGAGACCTCCTACAGTGGCTTGTTGCCTGTGACTGCCACACCTGACACATCAAACAGGCTGAGGAAAACCCATCAAAGTGGATACCACGGTATGTGTTGGCCTGGGTATACTAGCCACAGGTACCTCACACAGCACAACTGGGGATATCATAGGGATCTCACAGGCATCTGCATCCAGAGTATTGCACCAGTTCACAGACGCCATGTCAACACATGCTAGTGAGCACGTACATGTCTTCAACACACGTGATGAGTAGACCAGCAATATGCATCTCTTCAACCACATGGATGACTACCCTGGGGTGCTGGGTGCTATAGCCTGCACACACATACACATCAAAGCACCACCCAGTGAGCGGGGTAGGGGCTACAGTCATACCCTCCAACAGCTAGGCCATATGTGATGGCCAGGGCATTAGATTGAATGTGTGTGCTGTCTGCCCTGGAAGCTATGATGATTCCAATATATGGCTTCTGACACAGCTGTACCACACCTTTGCCAATATGGACATCCCCTACAGTGTCCTAGTGGGGGATGCTGGGTAACCACTGGTGTTGTGGTTGATGAGACACAGCAGCAATGCACACACACCTGAACACTCACACCATAATGAGGCGGATGCACAGGCAAGACATGTAATTGAGCATGTGTTTGGGATGCTCAGTTCACGGTTCTGGTATCCAGACACATCCGGTGAAGCCTGCAGTATTCACTAGCTGCATGCACACAATTTGTTATGGTATTTGCTATGCTACACATTCTGATCCTGCAGTAACAGTTGCAGCAGGAACAGCATGGGGCAGGGCCATACGGCCCAACACCACTGCCAAGGCCTGTACAGGCACAGTGTGACTTGGTGAAGGAACTACCTGAGCAGGGCCCAGTCGGCGAAAGGCCGTGCACAGTATGACCTGCCCTTGGCAAAGAGGCAACACAAGGCATATGCACTGACACAGTAGCTACCCACGGATGTCCCCTCTCTTGCCCTCCCACAGTACAATGGATGCCAAACATGACACTACCTGTGCTCAGCCATGTATAGGAGGTGCACTGCGTGCATCCGACATAGGCAGCCCTCCAGCACTGTCCTCAGATCCAGAACACCCCCAGGGTACTTCTATTGACCTAAAAATTGGCAGCTGTATTAGAATGTGTATTTACCCATTGCTATGGTATGTATGTGAGCATACAAGAGACTTTGGTGGCCGACTGTTAGGGCAGCAGACAGTACACATCCATAGTGGCACCATGACATCTGTAGCACATACGGGGGTCACAATGGTAGCCAGTAGTACACAGGGTGTCCTAACCCACTGCAGATTATGGGCTACACATCATGTGTGTCCATACATCCCACACACGTTCCATGCAGCTGGACAGGTGTGGACCAATACAGACAAATGATATACAATGGCCTATGGATATGCCCAATGAATGACCCTAACCCCCAAAGACACACACAGACTACAGCAGGCCAGGCAGTTTGATGTAGGTTGTGAAAGCTAGGACGTCCAACACCACTGTGCTGGTATTTAATGCTAGGATCTGACGTACACTGATATCCCTCCAACTGGCAATTTAAGTAGGTCCACACACTGACATGGAGTACCTGGCATACCAGTACAGTAGCGGCAGATGTGTACAACTGTCAGCTGTGCCCCCCGTCCAACCTACACATGTGAGAGTCATGTGCGCCACCCAGGGTGCTGTGTAGGACTGTGGATGCAGTTGGATGTCCCCCCACTCTATGCACACATGTAGCAACTGTCAATGCCTCATGACCATTAGCTACCCTGCAGACATAGCATGACACCTGTCTGTGTAGAACGGAGGGGTCGGCAACACAGTACTGACTATCTGGACATGTGACAAATGTGATACAGTTGTCCATGCTTGGCATGCTCACACACATGATGGTATGACAGTAATGTTGGTTGACAACATGCATAACAGTCATACTGGGCATGCTCTCACACTGACACACAGGACGGCCAGGCATGCATACACCAGTGGTCCGGACATATCTGCCAGTACATTCCTATACTGTTGGATGACTGCGCTGCATGGTGTGTGTGTGGTCTATTGTCTGTACATATGCCATGATCTATTGTTAATTCACATGAGCTATGTGCACAGGGTACTGCTACCAACACGTGAATAGGGTGACTCTTTGTTTGCGGACAGACCGACACCTTTGGATACAGACCGGGTAAGGCACATTCCAGCAGGTGGGAGCAGTTGTGCGTGGGTTTGCACAGTGTTAAGCACTGCTGATCTCTGGTTACAGCACCTTTTACCCGTTTAGACTCCACATTTCTTTGACAGTGCACTACTGGCATACTGGTAGACAAACACACTTGCAGCAGCTCGCTCACCAACATTTCTGCTTACATTTGTCATTCACGCTGGGTGTGTCGGACTACATGACTACAGTATCGGGTATGTCTAACCATTTGGTGATGGCAGGCATTCGACTGTACAGACTCGGCGGCCTGTCCAGTGATGTCATCATATTATATGCGTGCTCCTCATACGATCTGCTCCCATCTGCCTGATACATGGGATCCGATACTCTGCAATGTTGACATGTGAATATGATTTTGTTAATGCAGCTGTCCGGCAAGTCATGCTACCGCATACCTACTGTACATTTTCCACCTTTCAGATTGCACGACGGGAGACTGTAGGAATAACACCTTTCCCACTTTGCATGGGACAGTCACTCATTAGGCATATGTCATGTGACGATACTCTAGCCATTGTAACTGTCCTGATTAGGGGACATTCTCATATTCTACATGTCTGTAGTGGTTGCTTGTTACAAGTCTTGTATACCTGACACGTCGATATGTTATATGTAGTAGCATAAGCAACTTTACAGCTGCTAGACTACGCTTTGATTTGTGCTGATATGTATATTGCTGTACTATGCATGGCTGTAGGTATGTTCTGCCCTGGTAAGTCTGACATTTCTACATAGCAGGCCCCACTTTGGCCATTCAGACTGGTGGCGGCCCTATAGATCCTATATGTAGAGCTATCACATGTGTCAAGGCAACACATACCCACAGCCAGTTGTAAACTGACTACTTCCATGGTTTGCATACATTAAGGTAATTCTTGTAGCATTATAATTGCTAATACTGTTTCCTATTACATGTAGCTCTTTCTGATACAACAAATTAATTTCTGACACCACTACACACAATATATGGCCTCCTTTCCAGAACTCACAGGCCATGTGCCGTAACATTCATTCTGCAGGACACAACTGCCCAGACGGGTGTGTCACTCAAAGGCGTACAGGTGTGGAACCTCATCAATTATGCTATCATCTACCTAAGGTGGTCATCAAATTATGCACTTTCCGTCACTAGCAGACCTCACATAGCAATGGGGGAGAATGAACACTATATGAGTAACACTGCATAACACCCAGTGGGACACATTTAGACAATTGGTTCTATTAACCAGACACATTGACAGTCACAGAGCATATGTATTCATTCACGTATGTCGAGGTACATGCCGTTTATGACTCATACATGTTGTCATCTGTCATTACCTGTATTCCGCCACCTGTCCACCTAATATCACTAGTTCTGGAAGTGTTTAGATGGACTTTGTTACATTCTGATTCATAACTATGGACGTCCATGCTAATCGGGTACACAGCACTCAATTGATCTCTATGTATTCCCCCGATGGTTCACAGACTATCTGGTAGATGTGCTCTTCAGGTTTGGGATGTATAGGCATCTGCTATGCCCACATAAGAATATTAATGACTTCCACTGAGCGGGCCTACTACATCTCTGCCAACCAGCACCTGCACACTTAAGCCCATTATTGCATACCCATGGTCCACCTACCTGGCACCCCTCTACAGCACTCATGACATATACTTACTGAGAGCGCAGTTGGGGTATGAGCACACCCCTACGCATTGCCCACTCTCCCCGTCTCAAGACACATATTGTACATTTTGTCAACCCATGTATTATCACACTTGCACAACCTACTGTTCCATGTACACCTACATCCTGCTTGCATCGATGACAACAGGTTGACACATACACTGAATTTTTGGGGTCCCACAAGGGACACCGTTATCCATGTTTAAAGTGTAGACCTTGCAGATCTCTCCCACTGCTACTTTCCTGCTGGTGTTTTGGACAGCAGCAGTGTAGTAAACTTTATTGCCTGTCTGTATGTCTGACCAGCCTAGCTGGGTGGTGTGGGGGGTACAACGCTTATTTATTGGACCTCCCAGTCACATATGCCTGGGCTGTCTATATGCTACCCCTAATTGCTGTACAGTAACCTAGTTATGTACATGTGTATATCTACAATAACATATATATTTGTTTTGTGTGTATGTGTATATATCAATACCTGTTGTTTGTGTATATATATCTATCTATATATATCTGTAGTATATATTTGTGTGTGTAGATATATATATATATATATATATATATATATATATATATATTTATATATATATATATATATATATATATATATATATATATATATATATATATACACACACACACACACACACACGTTTTTATCTATATATACATCTGTGTGTCTGTTAACCTATACATTTCCCGGACATAGACACTTACACATGTGTATTGGTTTTATCTCTGCTTCAGCAGCATACTATTGCCTTAGTCATTATGACACCGACACTTCACTCCGGTGAACTTGTGATCAGTATATTGCACATTATACAGCGGACAGATGTCGCACATTTTTCATGTCTGGGGTGCCGCTGATAAGTGTGATGTGATGCAGTGTCATTTGACCTATTACTCATATGCGCAGCCTGTTATTCCTGCTACTGTGTTTGTTTCTGTGCACATTCACATTATTAATGAGCCAGAGCCACGGCCAAAAGTTAAATGCCAAAAAATGCATAGTCATACCCTTCGGGAAAAACAAGGTTACCCCTAGCTACCAAACAGTGGCAATCCACTGAGCACAGAAGAAGTTATCAGGGACCTGGGGACCCAGGTTGATAGTAGTCTGTCATTCGACACCCATGTAGCTAAAGTAGTTAGGAAGACCTTCTACATAGTCTACTCATCACTCATCAGACCAATGATTGAGTACAATGCCCCATTTGGAATGTATCTGACAGCTGGAGGCCACAAAGTTCGGATAAAGGGTCTCAAAGCTCTATTCGCTCAGAGGTGACCTTTGCCTAACATACAAGGCCATGTCAAACCCAGATTTGATGAATATCAAAAAAAGATCCAAGGGGAGACTTAAAGCTATTAATAGGATGTGCTGGAGGATAGATTCATCACCCAAAGACTCCTATGCTGTGGAACAAAATCCCGGTGCAGAGCACCTCGCTGGCCTTGTTCAAGAGAAATCTTGACCAATGGATGGGAGATCGCAGATATACCCCAGGGATTACCTCAGTGTCACTGCTCGACAGAGGCACAGCAAAATAATGGGTATAGTTCCCATACTAAATGGCATAAGCCACAAAACGATGGGCTAGGCTTGTAAATGCCCTCGGGCAGATAGCCTAGTATGAACCTATGAACCTATGAACCTATAATGTTAATAGAATGAGTGTTTGTGTTACTGAGATTGTACGTCAACATATTGATGTCTGCATGTAGTCGTGTCTTTCTGCTTTTCCCAATTTGGGGTTGTCACAGCAAAACTCCATTCTGCTCATGGGTGGCATATAGATTTTTCATGCTGGGCTGCCAGCCCTGACGCACAACGTCCGACAACGATACACCCATTCACGCATGTCTCCACGCAGATGAAACTCTATCTGGGAATCGCACCTACGTACTAGCTGACCTCCACGGGCCGCTCCATTGCAACCGGCGCAACATACCCTAGCACTCCTCTGTCCATAATTGCATATCCATAGTTTCTCCAGCACACCTATGTTGAGTTTCCACACATAACAGCCATTATACACCTGATATTGCAGCCATGACACACCTTTACACATTGTCCTCTCCAGAGCGTTGGGGCCCTACACACATTTTGTACCACCTCGTGTATTCACAGGGTCATCATCCATTCATATTTGCACATACGTGCCTTTCCTGGTGTTATGGATTACAAACAATTTGCAGGTTACAAGTGTAGGTGGTCGCAACATGTACTACATTCCATCTGTGTATAATGTTGACGTAGCACTTCAATGATGTTATGGCCACTGGTAGAACCCTGCCTCTGGTGTGAATAGTGGTGCTCTACTCACACTTGTGCAGCTTTATCTGACATATGCTGCGAGCACTTTATAATACCTTACTTGCTCTAGATTCCCTTTACAACCCTTATGTTTGCTTTTGTCTTTCGGCGTTCATTACATATATATATATATATATATATATATATATATATATATATATATATATATATATATATATATATATATATATATATATATATATATATATATATATATAGATATATATATATATATATATATAGATATATAATTGCATATTTCTGTTATGTCTGTGGGTATTTATCTATACACACATCTATCTATCTATTTATATATATATCTATATATATAAAAGTTACAGCTGTGCAAGACAACATACAATTGCTATGATACAAGCTGCATACACCCGTGCAGGTGCACTTGCATCTACTTATTCTGAGTTACATATGCTTACTGCCACTTCTTTGGGATTACATGTGCCTTATTCCTTCTGACAGTACCACTTTGATTGATGGAATCCGGTTAACGGCCCAATGCGAGACACGCGGTCACCTTTACAAGTATAAATGTTGGCTTTACAGCACAGAGGTATTCATTACACAGTTACTATGTGCTATAGTCGTACTTGAACCGGGAATGCCTTTACATTAGGCGGATGCTCTAACCACTACACTATTGTTGTTCTGCCTCATTTATATGTATACCCATGGTTAATAGCTACTCTGACAAATGCCTCACCACTTCCCTTACACAGCAGGCATCCATTCTCCTGCTGGGAAAACTGCAGTACTACACTTCTGACATTCCCTGTTTCCTACTGCTCTGGACCCGTGCTGCATGTCTACTCACTCCAAGGATATTCAGAACTCCTACGCTTATAGTCCTCGCACATACGCTTGATTGTCAGGGTGTTCATGTGCTGGTCCAGGTTTAGGCTTGTCTGACTGTTGACTAGAACTGCCCTGTGTTTAAAGACGCAGGTGTTTGGGCACCTCTGACCACATTATTAGGTTGGTGCTACATAATATAGGGCGGGGAGTGGTTCCACTACATAATACTGGGTGGGGGGGGGTTTCCACATGTTTCCCTTCACATTTGACTATTTCATTTGTTTATAGATACAATTAATATTATTCTGGACATCAGTTATAAATTCACTACATGTATGCAATAGTTCTGTCAACAAATGTGACAGTTGGTTAGTGTACATATGTGTACGGACCTCTGTGATTCTCAGGGACTAGTTTCTACAGTGACACGGACAAGGCTATGACAAATCAGGGACAATCAGGGACACTTCTACCATATTAGTACTATTAACTTTGAACGTGTTGACAGATTCGTATTACTACTAATTTTCTGCAGTTAAATGCATCTATTACTCTTCATTGTTGTAATTAGTCATTCTCATTCAACACCTTTCCTCCAAAGGTCACTGGCTTTGTGAGTGATTAAGAGGCTGGCCAGTTATTGTGCGGATGCTCTGACCATTGGTAGGGTTGACACATTGTCATATGTACAGGTTGGGATATATTCTGGGGACACCAGATTGTTTAGGCCAACACATACCCACGGTCAGTGCAGGTTTAGAATATTTATTAGTTTCCTAGCTGTGAACCTATACCTTTAGCACTTTAGTTGTTAGTCTGTTTCTTGTACGAATTACGTATTTTCTATCCTGACATGACCGCTTTAGGCAACTGTTACATGCAGTATGGCACATAGTTATTTCCTACAATCACAGGACATTTGGCATTGTATCATTGTTGGTCAGGACACATCTACCCACACAGTGACTGTCCCTCACACAGTGGATCAGTGGGTATCCTGTTTATGTCAGTGCCTTCATCACCCTGTTTCCATGTGCCACTATGCAAATGTGTACAATATATTCTCTCGATTATTCATGTCGGGACACGTGCGTCACGGGCAGGTGTTTGATCCTGGGTAGTAGGTTCTGCATGACCATCTAGGGCTGGACAGTCTCGTGCACCACTACTGCACATTCCAACTTGTGTCCAGATGTCAACAGGACTGGACATCGTGTCTTGATACCCATTTTAATGTTTACACAGGTTACTTATTCCATGAGGGATATCCAAAAATTTAACAAGACCAGTACCGACCATTTTTTTGGCATTAAGAAAATGTGCTGGGGGTTTTACATGCAAGGGATACATAGTTTGCAATCCTGAAACTGCCTAGGGTGACACTGCCTACTACATATGAGTAGTGGTCACTATGTGTAGATGTGGCTGCGCCAAGCTAGTAGGCCAAGTATGGCTGGATTTGGTGGACGTTCAGGTATGGGGGCAGGTTGTGTGCTGTGGAGGGGATGCTGGGTATTCCATTATGCATCCAGGTGTGTTGCATTTGATTTGGCCGGTTCCATCAGGACCAATCTGTGGGTATGTGCCAGTGACATTTCTGTACATTTGTATCGCACATTTTAATATTCATATGTTTGTGGGATTGTGTTCTACAGTTTGGCCTGTCTGGTTGTATTGCAGATGTGTATACATGTTCTTTGTGTTTTTTTTTGATTTACTTGCTGCTCCCTCATACACCTCCAGTTCCCCTATTCTGCATATGACACAGTCTCGCCTTTGAGGATTATACCATTACCCACCTCCTCACACACACATATTCCTGACATTCCATCCATCACTGCTTTGGTTGATGGCCCATGACACGGTCAAGGTAACACATTGCATACACTACATATGTCAGGTACCTGTATGGTTGTGTGGACTACCCTGGCATGTTTCACCTTCCACATGCTATACATCATGCACATAGGTACACGCCCATACTTAACTTTCATGACATGGTTGGTACAACTGGGTAATACCCGTTCAACTGTGACACATCCTGACAAGTACGGCTTGGACCGCATATATGCAGATTTTGGCCGACTGTTCTGATCATTGGTAGGATGCCACCTTTTCCTATGTCCAGGATGGGATATATTCCGGACACATTTCTGATTGTACTGGACAACATGTACCCACAGTCAACGCTACAGATAATACTGTTCCTTTAAGCCTACATGTTGCCTTATTGTTGTAGCAGTTTATATGCTCCTTCTGTTTCGTTTACATGCTTATTCTATTTCCTGTCACATATGGTATGTTAAATACGGACATATCTATTGTATGTGACAATTACATGCAATGTGGGATATAATTCTGTCATAAAGTCGCTAGATATTTACATTTATTGTGGATTTGTTATGGGCACATCTGCCCAGCTGTGTACTCTCCCTCACAATATGGGTCAGCTGGTGACCCTGACCATTGGGCTGGATGTACCTATTGGCGGCGCGCTAACATGATGCGTTTCACTTTCACTTGGTATAACTATCTACACTGCGTTGGACTATGGGCACACGGTTTTCAATGTCATTTGTTCGAGGGATAGGGACCCGTTATTCCCTACTGTGCATTTGTGTTTGCTTCTTCATTTTGTGTTTGCAGGAACTGTCTTGCATGCTTTGCATACGTTTCAGTATCCATGGACACTGACAGATGTGATTACTATTGCTTGCAAATTGTTATATGTAAGCATTTTAGGTTGCACATCGACAGCTGACATTTCCACGCCTCTGTGCGGCACTTCGACATGCCCTATGCACTCATGCTCATTTCCTATGCATATGGCTGTGGCGGCAGTGCACCTTCATTAATATGCATTTGGCGCTACTGCGCCATCTTCACGCCACACAGTCGGCGCAAGCCTAACGCCGGCCTTGCGCCGAGCTTTATGAATCCCAGGGACTATTCCTTATTTAGATTTGTGGTTTTATTGAAACATTCAAATCTTATAAGAGAAGATTTAAAGAAACGGTTATTGCAGAAGGAAAGTTAAATGATTTTGAAATATCAGTCTTTATATTCATTGTGGATGAATACAAAAGTAGATTGTCAAATTTGTTTGTAATGTTATAGAAATTAATACTATCACTTTAAGGGGGAGTGTTCTAGTGTTAGCCAATTACTTGTAAAATTATTTAATGGATCATTTTATGGAAGGTCTGTTAGTGTCATTGAATGCTGAAAAGCTGAGGAGTCAGAAACATTTGAATTATTAAAAAGTTAATAAAAATTTAAGTTTTTAATCCTGACAAAAGTTTTTTTCCCCATGAAATTGTTTCTTCTGCAATTTAAATGTGTGGAGCATTTCTTCACAGATTTCTAATGAAAAAGGGCTTCTGCTCATTTGGAAAATCTGGGTCTATATCATATGTTTGAAGTTTTATAACTTTGAATGTTAAAATATCGAATTTAAATGTTCAAAGTTATAAAACTTTGAACACATGTAAAAAAAAAAAAAAAACCCAAAACTAACGGCTGTATGCAGGGAGGTAAGCCCCCCTGCACTCCACCCCCTGTTCTTTAAATATACCAACACTGAGATCATACTACAGTGCAGTAAGGGAAATCTTACCTTTACTGCACTATAGTGCAGTCTCGGAGGTGATATATTTAAAGAAGAGCGGGGGATTTGGGAGGCATAGCCCCAACGTGGAGGGTGCAGGGTGACTTGTCCCCCTTCCAACACTAGACAGGTAAGTTCCATTTGTTTTTTTTTTTGTTTTTGTTTTTTTTTTTGTTTTTTATTATATGTTCGATGTTTGAAACTTCAAACATTTAAATTCGATTATTTAATGTTCAAAGTTTTCAAACTTCGAACATATAATATAGACCCGGAAAATCCTTGCTAACAAATGCAATAAGTAAATAAATAAATAAATAAAACTGATAAATAAATCTATTGCACACACACACACACACACACACACACACACACACACACACACACACACACACACACACACACACTTATTTACATATATTTGAAGATTAACTCCCATCCATTTTTTCAGCCTTGTGTAGTTTTGGATTTATAGTGTAGAAATCACTGACCCACTCTATCAGTAAAGAAAAAAGTGCATTTCTCCACTAGGATAATTTAAAATGTAGTGCTCTGAAAGCTGTGTGTGCTGTAGTATGTGGCAAATTCACACTGTTCAGATGTGTATCAGCTTTTGATACAAATGTAGTTCTTACCTGTAGCTGCTAACAATTTCCAGCCTGATTTTCTATAAGATTATTATCCTTCAGTGAGCTTGGCAGTACTGCTGAATGGTTAAGTGTTAGACTGTAATGTCCCTCCATAAGGGAGGAACTGATTGTTGGATAACTGAAAAGCTCTGATAGCTATTAAATATTATATAAAAATATTATTCATAGCTTATAAAATTCTTACTCTTATTAGTTGTTTTCAGACTAATTCTATGGCTATTTACCTAACCACAGGATTGAGTCGGCCCATCCTGCTGTTTCTGAGTATTTCAACAAATTTCTGAACAATTATCTCATCTACAAGTTTCTGGTATTAGTACATTTTCTTTCTTCTGGTTTCCCATTATTTAATTGTTTCTAGCATGCAGCAAGGCAGGGAACATCATTTAATCATCTCCACTACCACTTTCTCTATCTATTGTTGTCTGCCCCCCACCCAAAAAAACTTTGATCCTAACCCACTTCTTTTTTACTGAATCCCTTAACTGTATGAGCAAGTCCTGTGTTTTCTCTACCTTGTCATGCAGACGACTTACCATTTTTAGGTTCTTCCCCCTCCTTTCCATGGTCATGGTCATCTGCACAACAAAATGTCTGCTGTGTAGAGTAGCTGTAGTCTAATACCAATATTTTCATTAATAAACAAAATTGTATTGTATGGTCTTTTGTACTGAATCTACTGCATTTCATCATTTTCTGCTTCTCGTTGTACCCCTGTCTGCTCCTGAGACTGATCCAGTGGTTGCAATGGTTTAGTCTATTATATTATATAACTTACATTTATTCATGTACAAATAAAAGCTGTCACCATTAAAGCCAAAAAAAATCCTTTCCCTTTGTCTATCATTATTAACAACTACTGAAATCAGAATTACATTTTCTGAAGCTATATCACTTATTCCTTGTTTTTATGTCTCTTCTGTATTCTGCAATATCCATGCATACTCAGTTTTAACAGACTGGAAGTTTCATAAAGCAAAATTACCACATAAAAATAATTACAAACATCAGAGTACTGCATTGTCTTAAAATGCATATGGCATATTGAAATATTTAATAATCTAAACTTATGCAGAGAAGGGTGCAGGCCTGAAAGAGGAGATAGAGATAGAGAGAGAGAGAGAGAGAGAGAGAGAGAGAGGTTAACCTAGCATGGCTGTCTTAGTGTTAATTTGTAAGGTGAAAATAGGAAGGGAGGAGGGAGAAGAGAGTCAGCTGATTCAAGGATCTTGATTTAGAAAGTCATACTCATCATACCTCTGACATCTGCAAGAAGAATACTTGAGTTGCAACCCCTCATTCATACCCAAAGTGGTTTGAAAGTTTACTTTGACTCAAGCCATCAATCTCCCAATTTTATATCCAGGATCTAAAATCCAGGGAAAAAGGATTCTGTATATACTAGATGTACACAGGTAACTTAGGTGCTATCGTAACAGAACTACATTTTTTAGAAAAGCCTATCAGCTATTTATTTCTTATCAAGGGGCAAAAAAAGGACATCCTGTGGCTAAACAGACAAATTCCTAGTGGCTGTTCTCAGCTACATTTTTTATTCCCATAATGTCAAATCCATTGGAGGCAATATGAAAGTAGATTCTGCTGCAACTCTGTCTTTTTGATGGTGTAATAGAATCTAGAAACAATATAGAAGCAAGTACATGGTCCCCATTTATATGGGCAATAAATCCTGATGAAGCTGACTTCCCTTCTTGGGATTAGTCTATCAGTGGTCCGAGTGAAGGAGTGAGGAGTGACCAGAACTTTTTGAAGCTGGCTACTTGTTGTTTACTGAGGAATTTGAACACCTACTGTTATGGGTAAGAGCAACTTAGACAACTGTACTTTATGCCTTATTGTCTAGTTTTATGAAAAGAGAGTAGTTTTGCCTTGTACCAAAGATCAAGCTTGCTTGCATTTTTATTTATTTTGTGTTCGGTATAGGGTTATTGTTTCAGAGCCATAGGGATAATGCATGCATGTGACTTTTGAGTTGTTTTTTGATGGCAGCATGACAGAAGGGGTATTTGTCAGTTACCATATATTCTACAGGCATAAGGACTGGGATTTAAAATAGGTCAGTTAAGAAGAAGTGGCAGTAGTTAAAGTGAGATTATTGATCCATGCTGTACACCTTTTATAGGAGGGCACAGAGAGAATATATACTTTGCAATATCTACCTGTAAAAACATCGTGGAACAAGGGAAGGGAGTATTTTATTATGCCTAATCTAACGAGGGAGTTATGGAGTAATCAATGGTCTCTACAAAGATGCTGCAGTGGTAAGGTGGCCTTTGCCCATGCATCTTAGAATACCATCAGTTAGTTTGAAAAGAGTAGCCATGGGTGCTTCTATCACCCCAAAATCCATGCTGGCACAGAGAGAGCATGCCATATTATTAGATGTAATCTGACCTGAGCAAATACACATTTTTCTGGGATTTTTCAGAGGATCAGAAAGATTGAGATAAGCCTGAACACTTTTACATTTTTTGGTTAGGAATCTATGCTGGCAGTTTAGCAATGGCTGTCTTATATATGGTGGACTTAATTGTTTGTGATCTATACATTGTATCATTGGAGAAGTGGTGGTGTATTGTGTTTTTTACAGAGAAAAACAAGTCAATGAAGTAGGTTGTCTGAGCTAAAAGCCGTGTCTAAAGGTATTTGATCTGTATTTAGGAAATCTTTGGTGGTGATATTGTAAAGAAGAAAAAAACAAAGTACCCACAAACTACCACATAGGTGGTAGCCCCCTAAATACAGAAGAAATAATAAGGGATCTGGAGCCACAAGTAGATAGCAATCTCTCCTTTGATAATCACATTGCCAAAGTGGTTTGAAAATCCTTCTACGTGGCCCACCTAATCACAAAAGCGTTTGCATCCAGATCGAAAGAGGTCATTGTCATCACTCATCAGACCCATTATAGAGTACAATGCTCCATTTGGGATGTACCTTACAAGACATCTGCAACAGCTGGAAAGATCACAGAAGTACCTCTCCAAGAGGATCACTGGCCTCAAACAGATGCCCTATGCAGCTCGAGTGAAGAAACTCCAGCTGTACTCGGTTGCATACCGCCTACTCAGAGGTGATCTCTGCCTGACATACAAGGCCATGTCCAACTCAGAATTGATGGACATGCTCCACCTAAAGAAAACCATATCCCCTCAAGCCACACTCTCTAGGGATCTAAACTTCACCACAACAATAAATAGGATTTACTGGAGGGATAGATTCCTGTCCCAGAGACTCCCCATGCTCTCAAACAAGATTCCAATCTACATTAGGCAGAGCTCCTCGCTAGCACTCTTCAAGAGAAACCTTGACGAGTGGATGGGAAACAGAAAGTTTACCCCAGGGATCACTTCAATGGCTCTGCTGGATAGTGGCACAGAGAACTAATCTAAAGGGGCGGCGAAAGCCAATACATTCTGGCTAGGCTTATAAATGCCTTCGGGCAGATATCCTAGTACTGACCTATGAACCTATAAAGGAGAGGGGTAGGGTGAGCTTGGTTAGGATGCTGGGGGAATTTGGGGGTGCAGGAAAAAAGGCAAATTATTTTAGAAAATTGCATACTAGCAATAGGCCTGATAGCACTGAGATGATGTTTAATTCATTGGGGTGTTCTTGTTGTGAATATCCTGTAATAATATCAATGAGGTTCCATAATTGTGTGGGGTTGTTTTTGAGGGCAGAGGTGCTGGAAGCTATTGAAGACTGGGGTGGGCAGAAGGAGAGAGAGGCACGTAGTGATCTAAAAAGGGCAATGTTTTAAAACTATTTACTACCACAACATAGGTTCACTTGGAGAACATTTTAAGCTTAGCCAATTTCCCTTTTGGTGCTTGAATTAACCTTTCCTGATTGGTCTTACCTATCCCATGGCTGATAATTGTATAGTATTCCTAGTGAGAATAAATGTGATTATACTATAGATAATTTGAGGGGACCCATGTAAGGGATGCAGCATTTAGGAACTGCCTCTATCCATTAGTGACATGAGGGGTAACCTTTGAGTACATTTTCTATTACCCATCCTTAGATCCAAGTTGCATTTGAATATGGACATGGATTAGCCTTGTTTTACTTGAATGGATAGTCTGTTCTGGAACAGTGGGAGCTTCTTTGATAGATATCCGTATCTCCACAACATTCAGTGTAGATACCTGGACTGAGTATTTCTGATGCCATTTGACTTACTGATGTTTAGTAGGTCCATCTATATTAGGTCAGAGAATGCCTTATATGCCAGTCATGTCACCTCTAAGCACTCTGTAGAATACTGAGTATACTGATAAATCTTTGAGGTGGTCCATGCAAGACCTATTGTTTAGGATTTGTATATTTTAGTAAGGTATCTCCGTGGGTATACCAATTTTTGCATGGATCTGGACAGATACATACAAAAGTGTTCATTATACAAAATGATTGACCTAATGAGGGCTTTGTAAACGGGGACAATAACATCTCTAGATCTAGTCACAATCAATTTTTTATAAGCTGTGCAATATAGGAAAAACTTTCTTATGACCGTGGGCACATGTTGGTCAAAAGTTAGGCTACTGTACATACAAATTCACAAATGCCAAAAAACTGGGTCATTTCTCAGGGGGCATTGTCAATTTGGCAGTTCCCTGGAGTACACGACTTCCCAAAGGATATGATAATGTATTTCTTGGAGGTTAGTTTAAATTCATGATTCTGGCACCAGTTATTATTTGGGACGAACTTTCCTGCATGATGGTTAAGTCATTTGGAGATTCAATAACTGCTCCTATCTTGCAGTCATCTTAAACTTAATCGGTCAAAGCCCTTTGGTATTTCCTTTAACTTTTGAGATGTATATGCCAAACAGAAAAAGTCTCAGCACAGAACCTTGGGGGACTCTATTGGTGACTGGTCTTGTCCCCTATTTTGATCTCCTGCATCCTGTGAGCAAGCATACATGTACCCATTCTTTGATTCACCCCCCCCTGATTGTATTAAATTATATTCCTTGCATAATACAGCACTACTTGTTAGAATGTGTTTTAAATTAGTAATTTGGAACAGTCTTCTAGTAAGCAATGAAACGAAATGTATGAACCAATAATGACAAAACTACCCATTTCAGAAAATTTCAACCATAAAAGGCCACTCAGACTTTTGTCATTACAATCCACCAATATCAGTAAATATGCAAAATCTCTGCAGAAGTAAGTCATCTAAATAATTTCACATTAAAAGGATGTGTAACTAATGAAGAGGTTGCTGCTGTCAAGCAACTTTATATTTCATTGTTTCATCTACAAATAAAGTGCCTGTTGCTGTTGCCCTTGAAGAATAAATTGTCTATGCTAAATTAAAAAAAAATGATAAGCTAGTAATTTTGCATTGGGAAATGGATGGCAAACTGATAACAGAAACATAGGTACTGGATAACACCTCCAAAGGAGGACGTTCAGAGGACTGCAGCATCCACTCCCTTTAAAGTACAACACAGTACAGTATCAGCAATCCATCTGCCTTCTGCATCAAAAGCAAGTACCTGTTGTGCTACTAACAATGCAAACAACTTAGAATAAGTAGCACTAAACTTCTCTTCCTCCTGAAGCTCTCAGCTCCTTGTAAAATTCACTTGACACTCAACTAAATCTCTCAGCTACACAGCACAAGAAATCTAGAAAAAGCCAACATTTATCGGGGGGGGGGGGGCAAAGGCGCAAAACCATGGACACATTTTAAATATTGTGTGTATAATCTTATAAAGTTGCTAAAATTAAGTGTGTTGCATTACCATGTGTTTCCTGAAAGATAGGAAGACTGAAACATAAATGGTTATCATTATTTAATGAATTCAGTTCTCACTGATTTTCCAGAAAACCCCAAATTTTAAGATGAACAGACCAAAAGTATAAGGCAAATATTCTGTGAAAATCTGGACAGTTGAGAGCTATGGACTCACCTCCCTGAATCACAAGTAGTGGTATGGGTAGAGAATTCAAGCTCTTGTTTGAGCCTGAGTAACACTAACCTCCAGGTATACCAAACTGGGGCATTTTACACGCACAAACACACACACACACACACACACACACACACACACACACACACACACACACACACACACACACAAACACACACACACACATATACAGGGGAGCAGCATAACTCTTGCAAATAAAAGAACAAAACTCTCCTTACCGGCATGACTCTGGCTCTGGCAACATCAACAGAACAGCTGCCGCATAACTCCTGTAATACAAAGCAATAAGAGAATAAGAACTGCTAGATTAGTTAGTTTAACTTCTGTGTGTGAATCCATTTTAGCATGAAAACTCCACTTCATTAATTTTTCCCAACAGGTCTTGCAGCTGTAAAAGTGTGTGTGAGGGGGCTCCCCCTCCCCCTGGCTCTATGGTTCAGGCACCCATGTTTGAGGGTGTGCTGTTGGTGTTGGAGGAGGTCAGCCTTATGGCTTCTCCTGGCCTTTTGAACTGTGTACCTCTAAACTATATGAATTGCCAGTTTTTTGAGGATGGCTTTTGTTTAGAGGAGGACCAAACTTAATCCCTGATTTTGTAGAGATTTAGGTTCTCAGAAATGACATTTGTTTGAAGTCCTTTTGAGGAGTCTAGCGACTATGTGTATTTGATTTGTCCTGGAATTGTAATAGTTTGTGGTGAATGGTGGTATGGCTTTCTGATAGGATTCAACTTCATGAGATATTTTTTTCAGGTCAGGTAGTAATGGTGAAATGTTGTTCTGGTGATTAGTTTAGGTGTGGGTATCAGTTTGCCCAGGGTTTAAGAAAATGTCATGATTCAGTGGTCACTAAAAGAGGGTGGAAGTATGTCATTTGCATTGATTTTGCTTGGGATTTTGGGATTAAAAGTCAAAATGGGAGTGATTACCCAAGACTAAATTTGGTCTAGTTATTTGTTTAACCATTTGAATGAGCCCACTATCAGAGTAAGTCACTTATTTCTTAGTTTGAAGAACTGGGTTTTTTTGTCAAAGTCTCCAGTTTGCACTATGTCTTTGATTGACCTAGTAGACCATAGGCAATGTTGCAAAAGGATCTTGAAATTGGTAGGGTTGCTGAGTGTGGTGGTGGGGGTAGGCAGAGATATATGTTGAAGATGGGACCTTTTTTTGTGTATTCTCACTACTAGCCAGTTGTGGCTGTGAACATTTTTTGAGTTGCTTTGACCTAGAACAGTCTCTCTTGTGTCATGCTTGACTTAAATTAATGATCCCATGACAATTCTGGATCCAGAAAAATATTGTAAAGGTAAAAGCAGTAAGGAAAAGTTGAGTTTGCCTTGACCCATTTTTCTGTTACAGATAGTATGTTATGTCTGAGATTCTGGAGCTGAGGAAGCCTTCTATTTGCTCCAATTTACTTGGTAGACTGCCAGCACCAGTTAAGACAATAGATAGTTTTGTGTGGGTTAGATGGGGGTTTAATAGTTGTTGGACTCAATATAGCTACATAGAATAAGAAGAACTTGTGAGGTAAGTCTTAAAGGTAAATAAGAAGCTTTTATTTACTGGATTGTGAATTTGAGGATGCTTTGAGTGCATGACTGGGTATTTGATAGGATGAAAGATAGTTCTAAGGGGGGTTGTCCGGTTTGTTGTTGTGTGTGTTAAATAGTGGACATGTTTGTTTATGAGGGTGGTGTGCATTGTAATAGACGAGATATGTTTGAAGTGAAAGTGGATGATCATTGTGTTGAATTGATTGTGTTGTTTTGAAGACTGGTTAGTATGGAGGAATGAGGGAAGTATAGTTAAGGGCAGAATTAAATGTATTGAAAGTGGTATTTGGTGGAGATAGTGATGGAGTGGTCATTCATGTGGATGGTGTTAAAGAAAAAGAGAAAAGAAATGGGGCAGAAAGTGATAACTTTTCCAGTTAGTTGGAATGGGTAACATTATGTGTAGCAACAGTAGATGTGCAGGAATACAACTAGTTATGAATTGAGAGCAATAAAGAAAGAAAGAGAAGAGGAGGTAAAGAGTAGATCACTAATTGTAAAGTAAAGGTGATGAAACAAACTCTCATCTGTGCAGAAAAATATGTCAATCCATCCATCCATCCATCAATCCTTCTATCCATCAATCCATCCAGATCTAGTTAACTTTTGAAATGTAAAAATTTACATTGTCAAAACGATGTGATTGACATCTTAAAATATCAGAGAGCAGGAAGATTGCACAAATATCATTTCTGCATGAGAGCAAGACATCCCTGCCACACACTCACACCCCCTGCTAATTATATAGACCAACACTGAGACTGCACTTCAGTGGGGAAAAAAGGCACATTTCCTGATGCAAATCCAAAAGAACCAAAGCAAGCCAAATAAAATAAACTCCACATTTCCTGATGCCCACTGTACCACAATCTTGGTACAATCTGCTCGACTTCATAAAATGTCAATAATATGGACTCATATGTGTGCATTTCAACATTTTGAATAGGTTTACCAAGTAAACAAGACACCCATCTATCCATAAGCCTTTTCTGCATTTTTGCATTTGGGGTCAGAGTGTCAAAAATCTTAAAAACAAGCATCTATGATTCCAAAAAGGCTGAGCACATTTAGAATTTTGAGCCACAAAAAATACCAGAAGTATTGGTTGCAGAAATTGGTTGAAGGAAGATAGAGGTAAGTAAAAGTTGCTATAGGTGTGGTTATATAAATAAAAGAAGATGGACAGTTTGTATGAGTTTAACAGAGTTATCTGAGAGCTGATTGAAGAAAGAAACAGGAGTCTATAAGTGAGGTGCACTCTGGAGTAGCTCAAAAGATGGGGTGAATGAGAGCAAACCAACAAATACTTCCTGAGTCAATTGTAAATGAACAGATTGAGCATGTCCATAACAAAAATAGTACTGCATTAATTTGAAGAGCCAGGTAATTACACTGTCTCAAGGATTCAATAAACTCTGTGCAGGTATAGTGCTATTCCTGCATGGAGTAAACCGTGTCCGTTTACCCTTAGCTTTAACAGCAGTGTGCCTTGCATATTCATGAAGGTGCGCTGCTACTAAGGCTAAATGAACATGAACACTACTTAGTGCAGGGAGTGTGTTTAAGTAGTGCACACACATCTAACATGCCCCCTGCACTCAGAAAGTGATGTATGGCACTTTTTAAAAGCATTTCAGTATCGGCAGACACTGAAATCAAATAAAATTAGTAAAACAGTGTCTGCAGACACTGAAATAGATAGGGGAGCAAGAACAAGAAAGACACTGAAAGCACCCATCCCAATAGGAAGCAATGTAGGTATTGTGTGACAGGTACTGTCACACACTCCCTGCATTGTCAAGGTGCTGTACGGCCATACCCATCAACTGTAAAGGTTTCTGCAGAATGCCCAGATGCCTGTCTCACATACCTCTCAACCTCCTAGAGCAGGAAAGATGTACAAACCCATAAATAATGAGGGGACAAAGTCCCAAAAATAGGGACACTTTTTAAATATTGCACTTATAAATATGGAAAGTTGATAGAATAAAAGGCTTGCATTAGCATGGATTTCCTGAAGGGTATGAAGTCTGAAACCCAAATGTCTGTCATTTTGTCCTGACTTAAACCCAGAATGATTTGCCAATGATTTGGTAGAAAACCACAGCCACACTCTCCAAGTTTGTAAGAGCAATAATTAAAATCTGTCCCTATGTGTCCCCTTACAATTTCCCTTACTGTAACTGACAAGGAGTACAGATACATGTAAATAAAGTGGGCTAACTACTTTTGTTTCCATTCTCAAGTGTGTTTAAGTGTAGCTGCATGGGTGTGCATGTTATGGCCCTCTGCTCAGCATTGATTAAACATCCCGTAGGAGATAAATAAAAATATACAGCCAAAATTGTAATGCCAAGATAGTGTAGTGGTTAGAGTCCTGGCTTTGTATGCAGGTGTTCATGGTTTGAGTACCAAGACAAACACTTTATTTTTACATGGGAAAGCAGTGTTAAAACTATTATTTTATTTTAAATTATGTACTAATTGATATTAATCAACTAGGGTAGTGTAGCTGGTCTAAAACATAAGTGTGAGTGCATATAACATGTGAAATCGCCCATGTATACACAAGTGTCCCATACAGTACAGTCACACCCCATGGTAATGTAATGCAAGCACATACAGGGACATCATGTAAAGTAAATCATATATATACTCACTAATATGTCAGTAATGATTAATTAAGTCATTATTCTCATATTTTTTTAAAAATGAAAAGAGAAATGGTCAGCAGTGGTCAGCTGTGCTTAGCCAGTTTAAGCATTGCTTAGACGTAAATACTAATCAACAGTCAGCTCAGCTAAGCGGATTTGTGCAATGTTAAGCATTGCTCAGCTATTGCCCCTTTAAGCACTGTTTAGCTAAGCTTAGCGGATTTGCACACTGCTTAGCTGAGCTTAGCATTTTCAAAATGGTCCAATGATGGCAAAGGGTGGGGAATATAGCCTTATTTAAATGGCACAGGTGGGAATACAGCCAGAATCTGTTGTAGCTTGTCAGAGTAGGAACTATGTCAGGTGTTGGTGAGGGCTCGTGCTTTTGGACACAGCGCTGGGGCATTTTGGAGTCCAGAGTCATGGCTGGGCTTCTTGCAGCAAACCATGATGACAGACTGCTGCAGGGCCAGTACCAGGGCTCACTGTATAAAGCAGAGGCCTGGAACCATCTGGCATGTGATCTCACCAGCACCACTGGCATCCCCTGAACTGGAGAGCAGGTGTGGCATCATTATGCCAACCTAAAGTAGAGGACGAGGGTGTTCTTGGCCCAATGGATCTAAGCCACTTGGGACAACCACACTCCAGCAGTTTGTAAGTATCCCATATATAGCTGTTCCAAATTCTAGCCTGAGTATGTGATAGACAGGTATGCATAATGTTTGTTTGTCTTCTCCCCCTACAGCTGAAGCAGAGAGGGCTAACAATGCTGAGGCCCATGCGGACAGACTGACAAGGCTGCACCGACAGGCTGGTGAATACAGATCTAGCTTGCAGTATATAGTGAAATAAATAAGAAGGAGTAAATTGTTTACTATGTTCTGTGTCTAGTGATTAAAGAAACATTTAATAGTCTAATAGTCATCTACAGAATATGCAGTAGTAGAGCAATGTGTCATATAAGTACAATAAAAACCTAAACCACCAACTGCTGTGTTTATTCTGGTATGTTGCAAAACTGAAGAAAAACAAATACCTGCTCAGCTGTGAAACTGAGCAAGTATTTGTTTTTCTTCATTTTGCAACATTGTGGAAGTTTGGTGTCCTTATTCTGGTATCGTTGTAGAAATAAAATGTGTACAGGTTCTGCACAGAAAATATGGCTTTGACAGTATGAATTAACAGAGGTTGTTCTGAGAACCAGCTAGTATGCAAAACAGTAGATTATGGAGCTGCAAATCAAGATATGCATTAAATATCTCTGAAAGCAGTGAAACACAAATAACTGAAAAAATAAATATATAAAAAAATGCAATATCTGTAAGATATAACAACTTTTATTACAAAAGCGCCCCCAGTTAGCACTTTTGTCTCCTCACTCGGTGCCTTCTTCAGACTGAGGCCATAATACTCCATGTGACACATAAATACTCACAATCCTCACATGATACTATCACATGATCTCAATAAAAACAGTTAGTACAACTAAAATTCACATTTCAGTGTTTTAACCCTTTCCTTCTCAAATACATAACAAATTCCTCTCTGTTGGTTAACCCTAGTGGGAAACATGCATTTAACTTCACTTGCCAGCAATATTCTAGCCAGTCTTCCTCTACATTTTTAATGTTCCTATTACTTTTTGAAACTTCTCACACTAAACATTTAAAATTTATTTTACATTTCTTTTCTGCATAGTGTTTACTCATAGCATTCCATACATCCCCTACTGGTAATAGCAAACTTATGTTCATAGATCCTTCTATACAGTTCTCTTGCTATTCTTCCCACATAGAAGACTCTGCATTCAAGGCACACTGATAAATAAACAACATTCTTGGTCTTGCAAGTGAACATTCCTGGTATCTTTACTTTTAAATTTCCACTTCCAGTTTGCTGGATTCAGTATATAAAGAATTAGTAACTTAACAAAAAATGATAGTGAATTTATGGATGAAGCAAACAATTTCTACACAAGGATGGAAAAAAGAGGATATCCAGAAGAAGAAGGAAGACACATTTTGGATAAGGAAATTATAAAGAGGACCACTGAAAATGAGGTAGAGAGGTGTAGAAGTAGACAGGATTTTAAAACAGCTTTGGCAATTCAAAACAGTGTTGACTCTAAAGCTATAAAAACTATTGTAAGCAGCAATTGGGGAATACTCAAAGGCAATATTAAAATTATAGAAAAGATAGGTTTGGAACCTACGTTTGTGCAGAAAAGAGCCAAAAATTACAAAGACTTTTTTCAAAGCAAATTAAAAAGGCTTATACCATTAGAAGGCAAGAGGGAAATGGTTAAATGCCTTAATTGCAATTTCTGCCAATATTTATATACTGAATTGAGCAAATTGGAAGTGGAACAACAAGGGAACTATATAGAAGGATCTATGAACATAAGTATGCTATTACCAGTGGGGATGTAAAGAATGCTATAAGTAAACACTATGCAGAAAAGAAATTTAAAATAAATTTTAAATGTTTAGTGTTAGAAGTTTTAAAAAGTAACAGGAACATTATAAATGTAGATGAAGAGTCAGGCTGGCTAGAATATTGTTGGCAAGTGAAGTTAAATGCATGTTTCCCACCAGGATTAAACAACAGAGAGGAATTTGTTATGTATTTGAGAAGGAAAGCGTTAAAACACTGAAGTGTGGATTTTAGTAGTAGTAACTGTTTTTATTGAGATCATGTGATATTATCATTTGAGGGTTGTGAGTATTTGTGTCACATGGAGTATTATGGCCTCAGTCTGAGGAAGACGAAAGCGCTAACTGGAAGCACTTTTGTAATAAAAGTTGTCATATCTTACAGATACTGCATTTTTACATTATTTTTTATTTATTTATGCATTAAAAATGACATATGTTATGCACTAAGATCCGAACCCTGAATACTAATGCCAAATTTATTATAGTGTGTCCCCTGCTGCAGTGTCTTTTGTTAACCTTTGCTTTCCAGATCGTGTAATTTCAAAGGATTACTACACAGTACACTATTTGTCATGCATGACTCTCAGGATTACAAGGTCAGACTGTCCACCCACACAGTATTAGGCATTAAACAGTCAAATAAAAGACAACAGTTCCCCAGTAGCTCAGTGTGATGAGAAACAGCCTTGTAGCTCATTTTAGCACACCCAGACACAGTTCGAATCCAGGGAGTGGTACTGAGATATGTGCATATATACACTCAAGAAATCTTGAATATATTTAGAAACAGTCAGATAGTGGTAACATATATTTTCTGCACAGGTCTTAAAGGTAATGAACTGCTTGTAGTAGCTGTTTGAAGGGTATAACAATACACCATGTACAACTGCCCCACTGTCAAACTCCATGACAGCAGGATAGGTACATATACCATGCCCTCTTCCCAA
>NC_056737.1:1506726222-1506753722 GCF_019279795.1 Protopterus annectens
GGGTGTATGCAATAATGGGAAATGAGAAGTTAAGCAAATATGTCTCAAGAAGACTTTCTATACTGATATATTGCTTTACAGCACCTATGGCCATAGCATCTGGCTCTGTCTGCAGTGACATACATCACAGCTTAGGCCCCTGAGTCACCCCAGGATGGACAGCTCATATATGAGTACTACTAGAGTGTCTGTTGAACAGTACTGAATGTGACACTGCTAGGCCAGCTGCTGGGATGTTGTAAATATCCATATGTTATCTGTGAATAGAACTATGATATACATGTTTGTCATACAAGTCAAAGAGACCTATATAGGGTATGTGTATAGTAAACTACTGTTGCAGAAGTGTGTGTTGAACTGAATGTCATATACTGAGTTCATACCATTCAACTGTCCAGTATTTTGCACACTGACCACATGTGTGCCTCATAGTTGTAGTCATTTCCTCATAGAGTCATGTTATGTCTGACAAATCATTGGCAAATCTGTAAAGACTTACATCAGAACATAATAACATACATATGAAAGTCGCACATCCTCCAGGGAATTTCTGTGAATGCAAAACCTACTGTGCTATCAACTGGCTTAAGTGTGTTACAGCAATATTAATAAGATGTCACTAATTTTGGGCCATTGCCCCCCATTTATGTGTGCCATCATCCAGATCTCCTGCTCTAACAGGTTGAGATGTATGACTGAGCAGCAAGTGTGTAAATACAGTGTGCCATACTGACATAGAACAGAAATATATGTCAGGTATTACCTGTGCACATGTATGTATGAGTAGGTGTAGCTGGAAGCCTCAAAACAACAGGCATGAGATGCAAAACATCAGGTAAATAAGCTGTACATGTTGTACATGTGTGTAATCATAGTTTCATTGCATCCAGCAGACATAAATGTCTACAACTACTGGTTGTTGCATTGCCCTGACACAAAAATGGGTACTAGAATAAGCATGATTATTAGGTTGAAATTGGAGAAGTGTCCAACTGTGTTATGACCTCATGGCCATGCCTATTACAAACAGCTATATGAGGACCTACATAGCTGTATGGGCACACAAATACCTGACTCATAATACCTACGTCCACCAAGGTAGAGTAATCCCCTTTGGTGGCCAGCAGCAATACACAAACCACAGGATAGGTCACTATATTGTCTGTACAGGGTCCAAGTCCACCTTTGTCTGAACAAGCATATACTATGAATACTAATTGGACACATCCCCAAGGACAATCACAAGGCTGTTATCACATATGTCTTCAATCTCAGAGATAACAACCCAACCCACCCTGTACTGGAGTGCAATCACATCACATACACACATGCCATAGCTAGAGCCAACATGCTGCAGACAGGTTAAGTGAAAACATCACCCCCCTGTCCCCCCATCAGTATAGGTGGATATGCACAGCTCCTGCACCCCTCCACTCATCATCAGGGAGCAAGTCCATAATGCCTACTCAAAGGCAACAAAATTGAGTCTCTATGGGACCTGATAACATCCCTGCCTGTATCCTACATGAACTTAGGCATGTGGTCCCAGCTCCATTACACACTGTAGTAAAACAAAGCCTGAGCACAACTGACATCCCTCTACACAAAAGTGGATGATGAATGTAGGAGTATTCAATTTACTGGCCCTCATTGGGGGGAGCATGACACATCATGACCAGGAGTGCAATGCAAGCTCATACTGTGCTGATAGATGGCAGAGATATGATGTGGTTGTAAGTGGTGGCTAGTGCTAGTCAATGTTGATGTACAGGTTCTGGAAATAATGTTGACCAATGTATGAGGTCCTGTGATGTGTTTCCCTGTTTATAACTTCCAGGTGGCATGCAGTGTGCCAGACCATCACCATACTCAGACGCAGAAACATCAGCAATTATCAACACCATACTGCAGCACCATGGGGAGATGTTTGGCTGTAGTCAAATGCATCTGTGGGAGTGGATTGCCCTGTGGGATGACCTTGTCCACAAGGTAAATGATCTGGGTAGGCACGCACGGACTTATGAACCAGTCAGGCATCGTGCGACTGACCTTATCTGCCATACCCTCCGAAGGGCTGCTGTCATGGCCAGGGACTGCACAGCCACAGGTGGGGTCCTGCTATGGAGGCCCCACTTACACCTATGGAGGATCTCCTTGCCAACCTCACAACAACAGCAGATTCAAGACACCCACATTGTGGATGTGGGTGGCACGCAGACACCAGGCAAGGACTGTGCAGGTAAGGTCCCAGTGGTCATCACTCTATTACTGTAGCAGTCATACTGGCATCCATAGAGTATCTAGATGCATATGTCTGGTCAAAATGCAGTCGTGGATGGGGTTTTGTAATGTACAGAAGTGCACATATATGGTGGAGGACAATGAATTTTGTAATATTGGAGCTTGTTCTCCACAGGTGCAGAAAAGCAGCATTCATCTTGTACCAATGCCACATGTGAGTCTGCTGACAATACCTCCCTCCAACCACTACATAGGTCCCTCTGGTATGGATGTGGGACAGCAGCCTGAAGCTGGTGAGTATGGAATTGTCCTGTTGTGGCTCACCAATACCCCAGGCATGTTAAGGGCATGCATGTTACCATGCACACCACTGTCACTCTTAGCCATATTGCGATATGTGCATGTTCACTTGTGGTGGGGTTAACTGCATTGCATCACAATGGTCATCACAGGGTTCTATTTGCAGGAGATGTAACATATCTGTAGCACACCTCACAATCTGTCAGTGCAAGAAATCTGGACAAAGACTGACACAATGGGGGTACAAAGGCCCAAAACTAGGGACATATTTTAAATATTACTCATACAGTGGATAGAAAAGGTGTACACACCCCTGTGAAAATGGCAGGTTCTTGTGATATACAAAAATGAGACAACAATAAATCATTTCAAAACTCTTCCCACCTTTAATGTGACCTACAACCTGTACAATTCAATTGAAAAACAATTCAGTCTTCTTGGGTACACCCCTGCCATCAATTAAAGAGACTCTGATTAACACCTAATAACGACCAGATGTCCTAGTAGGATTTCCCTGACATTTAGTCATTTGCCTGCTACAGCAAAAGCCATGGTTCACAGAGTGCTTACAAAGCATCAAAGGGATCTCATTGTTGAAAGGTATCAGCCAGGAGAAGGGTATAAAAATATTTCCATTGCATTGCACATACCATGGAACACAGTGAAGACAGTCATCAAGAAGGGGAGAAATTATGGGACAACAGTGATGTTGCAAATTACTGGTCATCCCTCCAAATTTGATGAAAAGACAAGACAAATACTGGTCAGGGATGCTGCCAGGAGACCTACAGCAACACTGCAGGAGCTTCATGAATCTCTGGCTAGTACTGGTTGTGTACTACATTTGACGACAATCTCCCATATTCTCCATATATCAGGCCTATAGGGTAGGTTTGGAAGATGGAAGCCCTTTCTCACACAGAACAACATTCAGGCCTGGCTAAAATGTGAAACCAATACATCAAGTCCCCCAAAAGCATGTGGGAAAATGTGTTATGGTCTAATGACACTAAGGTTGAACTGTTTGGCCACAATTCCAAAAGGTACGTTTGGTGCAAAAACAACACTTCACATCTCCAAAAGAACACCATCCCCATGGTGAAGCATGCTGGTGGTAGTGCCCTGCTTTGGGGTTCCTGTTCATAACATGGAACTGAGGTATTAGACAAGGTGGAGGGACTTATGACCAGTTCCAAATACCAGCCACGTTAGGCCCAAAACCTTCACGTGTCTGCTAGAAAGCTGAAGATGAAGATAACTTTCAGCTGTCAGCACAACAATGACCCGAACCACACTCCAAATCAACAAATGAATGGCTTCACCAGAAGAGAATCAAAGTTTGGAATGGCCCAGTCAGAGCCTAGACCTGAATCCAATAGAAAATCTGTGGGGTGACCTAACAAGGTCTGTACCCAAGTGATGCCCTCGCAATCTAACAGAGCTGGAGGGTTTTAGCAAGGAAGAGTGGGCAAATATTGCCAAGTCGAGATGTGCCATGTGGATAGACTCCTTCCCAAGAAGACTGAATCCTGTAATTAAATCAAAAGGTGCTTCAACAAAGTATTAGTTTAAAGGTGTGCACACTTAGGCAACCAGCCTATTGTACATATTTCATTTGCTATATTTTACCCATAACAGATTTGTTTGTTTTTCAATTGGATTGCACAGGTTATAGGTCACATCAAAGGTGGGAGAGTTTTTGAAATGATTTATTGGGGATCCCATTTTATATATCTCAAGAACTTTTCATGTTCCATGGGTGTGTATGCTTATTATATCTACTGTAAGCTTAGAAAGCTGTTAGAGTAACCAGATTTGTTTTAACATACATTTACTGCAGGCTTTGAGGTCTGAAACTGAAATGTATGTCATTAATTAGTGACATCAATCTTGAAATCAACCCAGTAATGTGTCAGACAAACACAGGATTTATGAGGAACAGACCAAAAATATGAGCTAGATATGTAGACATTCTGCGAAAGTCTGTACAGTTGAGAGGTATGTTCTGTAGGAGTTGCAACTGTGCTATACAGGTGGACAGCAATGATGTGTACATGGGTGCAGTGTGTGCTAGGTGCAGGACCATCATCTACTAACACTAGTCACATATCCCAGAAGTGTATATTAGTAGTAACATTAAGTGGAACTGGCTGCACTGCATGATGTTGATGGCCTCTGCAAAGTGTGTATATTGTGGTCTGACTGTGTGTCATGCATGTCACCATTTGGATAGTGTGAGGTCTGTGTAATGTCTTTGCGCCACCTCACCTGTATGTGTCTGTGTGTTTGTCCATGTGTGCATGTGCATATGTGTGTGTGTGTGTGTGTGTGTGTGCGTGTGTGTGTGTGTGTGTGTGTGTGTGTGTGTGTGTGTGTGTGGTGTGTTTGTGAGTGTACCAGCACACCTTATAGTGCAGGCATTAATTTACATATGTTGTCTTCCACTCACAGGTGGGCATGGTGGATGTGGTCCCTCCTGCTCAGAACCTGATGTCAGTGTCTCTGCAGACTCTGACAATGATGGTAGTCAAAGTGAGGCAGAGGTGGGGTTGTCAGCGGCTGAATCTGTGCCATCGGTTGGCATCCCACTGTCACCCACAATGTCCCCACACACAGTCACAATGCCCACACATACCCCACCCCCAACGGCCACAGATAATGGCCAGTTGGCAGGTGGTGACATGGAACAGGCTTGTGTGATAACTATGGCAAGTGTGATTGTAGACACTAGCCATAGCCAGAGTGCAGGTGAGGTCCCACACATACGGATGGACAGGAGTGCTCAAAGGAGTACTGCTCCCTGTCAAGTCCCTGTTGCAAGTGCCATAGCAGGTACCACCAGATGCATGTTTTGCTGCACAGGCACATATGTAATGCAACACCAGACAAATACTCAGGGCCTTGGATATAACTCTTCCTGGCATCCGTGATGACCTACGTGACCTTGTGGAGGCCACATGTCACATTACTGAGGTCATGAATAGATGGTGGTGTGAGATCTTGGCAATCCTCAACCGTAGAATTTCTGTGCTGGAGCATGTGGTGGGGGATGGGCATCAGCCACGTGGATGTAGGTCAGCACCAAGATCAGCTGAGATTCTACGAGGCCATGCACCTTTACACTCCTATAGTGGCAGTACCACCAGCACTACCGAAGGGGGGTGCTGTCCACACCACATTGGAGCAGGCCATGGGCACGTGATCCTGGCTGGTCCTGTCAGGGACACGGATCCAGCAGACAGCCATCACCATCTGGGAGTTGTACTGCATCTGGCCTTGGGCCTGGTGATGCCAGTGATACCCCTGGCAGGACCAGTTCCCATGTCCTTGGATGGAGATGGTGAACTGTACACCCTGCCATGTACAGTCCACAGCTGTCCAACATACCCCTGTATTGGGCAGCCACATGGCATGACTGTATGCATACAAACACACACATCTCTATCATATGCAGGTCACCTCCAGACACACACAGCACCTCTGCACAGCCCATTTCTAGAACACCCCTCCAAACACACACACATGATGTCAAATGTATGGCCCAGCCTAGGCCTCTGGCAAACCCACACCACACCCTGTGCATATGATACCTTTGCCACATCCCTGTCATCCATACCATTGATGTAGGGACATGCTAATATGGGTCTGATGCACAGGGTAAATATAGTACAGTGTAGCTATATAATGCTGTGCAAGGTGCTGTCTGCTTGCATTTGTTATGGGTACACATCAGAGTGTATGTACCTTATTAGCCATGATGCAATATTGGTGTTATTACTGATGACTGAATGTAGACTGACATGCTGTATTCTGTTTGTGTTCTAGGTGTCTGCGTGTTTGCAGGCAGTGACCCTGTAGACATTATCAACGTGGAGTATGGCAGAGTAGAAACACATTGACTATTTCATAGCCAAGGCACAGTTGTATATGCACATGTTTACCATGTGTGTATGCATGAAACAGTGTGTTTGTGACACTGTTGGTAGACAGTATGACCTTGCATACATACCTCTTGTCACAGACAGCTAGCCATCATACATGTCACCTCAGTGTTCTGTAGTACCATAGGCTCATACATACCGAGGAGGTTACCTAAGTACTGGCACTAGATCCCTCACAAGCCTAGCCATGAACTTAACCCCAACAGATTCACCTATATTATGGGTACACAGTAGTCACAGGGCCTTCTCATGTCTACATATTGCACACACATAGGCAACACGCAATGTGTGTGTGACATTATCAATTGTGGAGTGTGGGGCACAAGTTGTAGTAATGTGACAGTTGGCAGCACATAGCATGCCCCGGCAAGTGCAATACACAGGATGTCCTCTGGTATGCTAGTATGATACCTTATTTGTGTGACATTACCTTCACTTACAGTATTTCTCATGACATTAAGGTGCTTCTGATGTGCAATCACATCTCTATGCAATCAGTACAGACCTGTGTGACATGTTTCTTGTCCCACAGTTCTGAGACCTCTTTTAACTGTTTCAGTTGTCAGCACAGATACACCCTGCCAAACATGGACTGCAACCTGCAGGGTGGTTCAGACATACCTGTCAGCCATACAGTTAACACAGACTGTCCTGATGCATGCCACATAGTAGTGCATTTTCTCATACACCTGTGTCTGTCTGGCACATTGTTGCCAAACCATTTCGGGCTGGAGTCATAACATGATGGCAGACATTATGAGTTGCACACTTCATACCATTCAGACCAGCTATGCTAATGCAAACCCTGTTATGCTATCACCATTATATGTTTGTAGGAGCAATATTTGACAGGTGTCCCTATTATGTGTCCATTATATATGGCTTTGTGAACAGTCCTTGTTCCAACAGCTTGGGAGATATGGGTACAGATGGTGGCCATACATCTGACCTCTGAATATGTGTTCAGATTGTCCTGATCTCTGACACATGATTTCTTCACATTGGTCATGTACATGTGGTTTTCTTGCCAACATCTGGTAAAACCATGACAGACTGACATTGTAGGTTAATGATAGTTATTGTCATGTAACAACACATACCCTTTGGAAGGTGCATTCAATTGCATGACCTGTACCGCTATCCATTTCCCATGTGTGTCACAGCAATATGCGATGGGTGTGCCCAATGTTTGCTGTTTGCCCCAGCTTCACATATGGCATTCACCTGATATCTTTCTGTAAACTGCTGCAAGATGATGTGATACAGTGATAGGCTAACAGTCTATCAGCATTATGTTTCAGACAGGTACGAGGTCTGCTGCTGCCATGTCTGTCACTACAATGACTGTGACAGTTTGGCAATGTGTCTCATAAATGCCCATTGTTAGGGGTCACAGACAACATACTGGTTGCAAACATCAGGATATTCCATATACTTATGTACAGATGGCTGGTATGGGCTGTACAGTTTAACATGTTGCACGTATAGCAGATGCTAGTAACTGGATCTGCAAAGCAATGCCATGGTGAGGGAGTCAACATGCCTTAAAATGATATACCCACACACACACACAACAGTCACAGGAAAAATGTTTTTCAGACACAAACACACACAGCATCACAGTTGCCAGTACTGAGTTTAGAAACCCTACCTATCTAGGTGTTGGTACTACAGTGTTATGCAGTTATCACATGCACTACAGAGTATGTAGGGTTGAAGAGTGTCCCAAGGTACTTCTAAGGTGTATCACATCACCAGCCCTTGTAAAGTAGGCAATGGGGAAGTGTACCAGAAAGGAAAGGCCTCTTAATAATGTATCCTAGAAATATACACACTTACAAACTCTTACACGCACGCACACACACACACACACACACACACACATTTGCCAGAACTGAGGCTAGACCCCCTGCCTTTCTAATTAATTCTACTGTAGTATTAAACAGTAATTGCACACAGCACAGGGCTTTTAGGGCTGAGAAGTGTATAGAGGTATTTATATGGTGTATGACATTAGCAGCCCTTGTAAAGAAGGCAGTGGAAAGTGTAATGGGTGGAACAAACCTCAAAATGGTAAAACCCACACCCCCAGAGGATATGGCCTCAGCCAAACAAACACACACACACACACACACACACACACACACACACACACACACACACACACACACACACACACAAAATACTATTCTCAAACGCACACACACACTATTACAGTTCCCAGTATTTAGTTCAAAACCTCGACCTATCTAGTTGCTGGTACTACAGTGACAAGCAGTTATCACACACACCACAGAACTTATAGGGTTGAATAGTGTTCCCAAGGTACTTCTAAGGTGAATAGTGTTCCCAAGGTACTTCTAAGGTGTATAACATCACCAGCCCTTGTAAAGTATGGCAATGGGAAAGTGTGTTGGGAGAGAAAGGTCTCAAAATACTGTGTCCTACAAATATACACACTTACAAACACACAAAACATATACACACACACATTTGCCAGAACTGAAGCTAGACTCCCTGCCTATCTAATTAATTGTACTGTAGTATTACACAGTTATTGCATGCGGCACATGGCTTATAGGGCTGAGAAGGGTATACAGGTTGTTCTATGGTGGATGATATCAGCAGCCCTTCTAAAGAGGGAAGTGGGAAATGTAATGGGTGGAACACACCTCAAAATAGTAAAATCCACATCCCCAGAGGATATGGCTTGAGCCAAACACACACACACACACACACACACACACACACACACACACACACTTGCCTGGACTGAGATTATCTGTACTATACTGTTACATGGTTATTGCATGCACCATAGAGCTTATAGGGATGAGGGTTGTCCAACAGTACTTTTAAAGTGAATGACATCAACAGCCCTTGTAAAGTAGGGCATTGGGACATGCTGTGGATGGGAAGGTTGCAAAACACTTTATCTTATGAACCTACACACTCATACACACACTTACACACATTTGCCAGTACTGAGAGTAAAATCCCTATCTATCTAGTTATTTGTACTATAGTATTACACAATTATTGCACATGCCACAGAACTTATAGGGCTGAGGTCCTTCCAAAGGCACTTCTAAGGTGAATGACAACAGCAGATTTTGTAAAGTAGGGCAATGGGAAGTGTACTGGGTGGGAAAGGACTAAAACTTATATTTCTAAACACACACCCTCAACACACCCACACTTACATATACCAGGACTGAGGTTAGAACCCCTACCTATCTAGATAATTGTACTATAGTGTTACACAGTTATCACATGCGCAGCAAAGCTTATAGGGCTGACAACTGCACAAAGGTTCTTCTAAGGTGAATGACATCAGCAGGACTGCTAAAGTAGCCCATTGGGAAGTGCTGTGGGTGGGACAGTCCTGAAAATACTTCATTCTATAAACATGCACACACACACACACACACACACACACACACACACACACACACACACACACACACACACACACACACACACACACACACACACACACACTTGCCAGAACTGGGAATGGAACCCCTGCCTATATAGTTATCTGTACTATACTGTTACATAGCTATTGCACAGGTCATGGAGCTTATAGGTCTGAGGTTGTGCAAAGGTACTTCTAAGAAGAATGACATCTGCTGGACTGCTAAAGTGGGGCACTGGGAAGTGTACTGTGTGGGAATGGCCTAAAACTTTTCACTTACGAACAAACAGAGACACACACACACACACACACACACACACACACACACACACACACACACACACACACACACACACACACACGGACTTGTTACAGGGCTTAAAGGGCTGACAGGTGTCCAATGGTACTTCTAATATGAATGACAGCCGAAGATCTTGTGAAGTAGGGCAATGGGAAGTGTACTGAGTGGGAACAGTCTCCTAATACTTAAAGCTACAGACACACACACACACACACACACACACACACACACACAGGCAGGTGATGTTATATTATAACCCCCACCTCAGTACTATTGCACAGTGGAGCTTGACTTCATGCTGGCATGTGCAACTGGTTACAACCAGTATGCCATTGTCTGCAGCAGGACATCACTCTATGTCTTTCAGGGTATCCGTGTGTATGACTCACTCTCTGTGTGTCCCCCTGTGCATCTCTCTCTCTCTATCACTGTCTGTCTCTCTTTTCCCCTATATCTATGTGTGAGTATGCTTGACATATTATCTGTTGCCCATATATATGTCTGTGTATCACATGCAACAGATGCAGATATATCACATATGGGCCACCTAAAGCTAGCTGAGGGTAATCCTGTCTGATAGGTTTGTGTAGGGACAGTTACAGTGCACATAGCTTTCTGTATGCAAAAACATATATGCACAATACAGTTATATAGTCTGATGTGGGTTCCAACATGGCATGTGATTATCTGAGTGTAGGAGTATGCCAAATATGACCTTCTATAGTTTGAGTGGAACTCCATTCCAGAGATAGTTGCACTCTGGCCCGGTGTTTCGTGTGCTACAGCCATACCTCTCAAAAGTAAACAGGACTTTCCTAGAGGTACTAGGTTTGTTTTAGCAAACATTTTCTGACATATCTGAAGTCTGACACTGCAATGTATTGTGTCATTACCTAGTGACAGAAATAGTGACAGAAATCCTCAGATCATTACAGGGCTTTACCAGAGGAATACAAGATGTATGATGCACAGACCAATATTATGAGCCCAAATATATACATTCTTGCCAAAAAGGCCAGTTGAGAGGTGTGGCTACAGCCGGTTGACTGCTGTAGCTGTGTAAACAGTCCATCAACTTGGTGATATACTGGCTGGGGATCTCCTGTTTGTGTGGTATTTTTCTTGCCTGAAAAGTCATATTTTGTTGTGGTCATACCTCTCAACTGTACATTTTTGGCAGATTGTCCAGGTGTTTGTTTAGAAGTTTTGTCCAGTCTACCTAAGCATGTGTTTTTATGGCAAGTTAGTTGCCTATAATTGAAGACTGATGTTACAAAATAATGAAGACATTAGTGTTTCAGACTTCATAACCTTCAGATATTTCCTGCTAATGCAAAACCCCATATTCTACCAACTTTCTCAGTATGTAAGTGGATTATGTACAACACATGCCTATCATTGTGCCTTTGTCCCACTTTTATTTATGACCTTGTCCAGATGTTTTGCTGTCAGAAGTTGGGAGGTATAGGTGATGGTACAGAGTGCATTCTACTGTGACGAAATGTCAATTATATGTGTAGTATATTCCGCATAGCACTGTGACTTCCAGGTATGTCAGTGGCAGAGCAATACAGAGTAATGTGGTTAACCACTGACAGATAGTTGTGTGTAGGTTGATAGGTTACTATGATGTTAGTAGGATATTGGCCCTGAAACCCTTAAAACCCACACAGATGAGTGTAGTCCATGTTACAACATGTCAGCACACAGAGCCCTTGTAAAGCAGGGACACAGGTGGGATCACAGGACTGTATTTTGTGTTTTCCGTGCACTTATACAGGGAGCACATCACTGGGGTATTGAGGCACTTGACTTGCTGTTGACAGGGAGTGTATTCTGCAGATGTAGGAGTGGGTGGTACACGTATCTGTCATATCAACAAGCCGTATTGTTATCACAGGCCAGGTTGATGCTGTGCTTACAGGTTGATGGAGTGGGCCTTGAGTTTCAGATGTGCAACAGTCCCATCAAGGCAGGGTCTGGATTGATTTATATGCCAGACAGGGGTCACCTCAGCAGATTCTGTATGGAATGGGGTAGTGGGACAGTGCTGTTAGCCTATCTGTGTAGGTAAATGTTTAGGGTTAGTGGTAAGGCCTTGGTGTTTGCAAGACCCTTGTGTGTGGAGCCTACATAGTCTGTGGTGTGTAGGTCTATGAAGTTCTCATGTGATTTTGCCTCTGAGCTGTCCATTGCTTGGGTTTTGTTTTGTTGAAGGCCTCCACTTACATGGGTGTGTTTTGTGTATTTGCAGGTGATGTTTACTGACTCCTTACACTGCATGGCATCTATGTCACTGCACAACCTGCTCTGGTGTGCACATTCTCCATTTGTTTAGCCAGTGGTTTCCCTTTCCCTTATGTGTGTCTCTTTGTCCTTCTGTAGTGCAGTTACAGGCTTTGGCCACAGTGGCTGCTGTTATGTATTTGTAATTCTGATGTGGGTTGGATACATGCCGTTACATCACACACAGGGTTGTTGACTCCACACCTCTGAGTCTACCTATTTAGCAGGTTGTCCATCATTGCACCACTCCATTTGCTGTAGTCCTTAGATGGTTTGTGTTGCTATATGTTATTATGAGGCTGCATGTGGACCTAGCTGTCATACCTTCACAGACTGACATCTGGACAGGACCAAATATGACAGTCAGACAAAGGCCCACAAATGGGTACAGGGTGTTAATATAGTTCTGCCAAACATAGACAGTTGGGAGACTGGTTTGGTAATTGCTTGTTTGCTCTTATGTGTATGACATCTGCTTCCCCACTGTCTGCAATTGTTGTTTTGACATGACCATTTCTTGTTTTGCAAATAGTTGGCAGGCAAATACAATGGTAGGGCAAGCAGAACAGATATACAAGGCATACTTGTGCTCTTTCTGTGACAACCTGTGTCATTCCATGGGTATGGCTGTTGGCCAGTGACATGTTGACACAGAAAGGTGACAGCCTTTTATACAATGGCAGTACACTGACCTTCAGGAACCTGCTGTCCTACTAGGCACCATACCTCTCAACTTCTGAGAGCCAGACATCTGGACAAAGCCATAACTAATTGGGGGACAGAGGCTTAAATATAGGGATCATTTTTAACCATTGTCCTTACAAACCTAGAAAGGTGATTCAATAACAGGCTTTGCATTAGCGTGCATGTTTCCATAGGGTATGAAGTCTGACACTACAATCTGTCATTATTTTCTGACCTTAGTCTTACATGATTTGCTAATGAATTGCCAGACAACCACTATTTCATGTTATATGGACCACAATTATGATGCAAACCTCTAGACATTCTTCTATAGGTCTGTACAGTTGAGAGGTATGGTAGGCAATGTGTAGGCTACTCCAAGCTGGGTACTGTCCATATGTGTGGCCCCCTGTCCATGACCTGTACAGCATTCTTGCATTATCATATATTGACATCTGGACAGTCTGTACAACTCCTAACATAAGTGTAGCTGACATGCAGAATAGTTGACACTGCATTTCTTGAAACATGGCCCTGTCAAAGACAGCATTATACCTAGGCCACTATGACACAACAGCTGGGAGTAAGTGCTGGCCACATCCTGACAGTATTAATCACACATATACATAGCTCATTGACCCCTGCACATTGTGGACATGCAACAAGTTATCATGTTGATTGGGCCAGCCCTGGCAATGTATGCTCTGCTGTTATTTCCCTGCAAACATACATGTTACTGCATTGCTATGCAAATATGGGTGTGTGAGGGAGGCACACTTGTCAACGGAACACATTTGCACAGACTGTGTTGCTATTAGCTTTAACATTTGGTTACATTTAGCATAGCATTGTGCCCTACTTGGTGACTAGGGGCATATCAGTAAGGACCACAGGTCATATTGTAATGGCATACATTTGAGTTTCAGACTTTTTACCCTTCAGAGCCTTACTGCAACTGCAAGACCTACTGTGTTATCGGTGTGTAAGTCTGTAGGGGTGGGTATTTCATCATTGTCACCATTTGTGGGCCTTTGCCAGACATTTCTTTATGGTTTTCTAAAGCTGACTCGCTGGGTGAGGCTGAGGGGTGAGTATGGGACCCCCACACTGACATCCATGCCTGTGACCTATGACCCCCCAGTTAGTTGGCCCCCCAAATATGCTGCAATGGTATTCATCATCTTGAGTACTACCGCATAGTGTGGGGAAGCCAGTATTGGGCAAACATTTCCTGGTGTCCCACATAGCTGTCAGATGTCTGATGTTATCCCTGTAGGCCATCCCATTCCCTTGCATGCATGCAGCGATACCATAGATATGCTACCAGAACATACTAATCCATTAATTTATTGTTAAGAAGACTGACTTACCTTGTGCCTGTGGCAGTTGCAAAGATGGTGATTGAGGCCTGCCTATATCGGATGCACACAGTACACTGCCTATACATGGTAGGTTACAGGTAGTGTGATGTGTTTGTCATCCATTTTACTGTGTGGGCAAGTCAGAGAGAGGTGTCAGTTCCTGGGTCCCTACAGTGTCAGTGTGCATGCTATGTGTTGCCTCTTTGCCAATGCCAGGGCATACTGGGCATTCCTCTATCTGCCCACAGGAGCTGGCTCAGGGGGTTCCTCCTCCGAGTCCCTCTGTGCCTGTGGGGACCTTGGCAATGGTGGGGGACTGTGTGTCTCTTCCCCGTGCTGCTTCTGCTACAGCTGTTTCCACAGGATCATACTGTGTATATGGCATATACTATGAACATGTGTGCACATGTGGCTAGAGAGTACTGCAAGGCTCCACCAGATATATTAAAGCAGCCGAACCATGACTTGAGCATCTCAAACACATACTCTATAATGATCCTGGTTTGTGCGTGTGCCTCATTATGGTGTTCTTGAGTGGGTGTTTGTGCATTTCTGATGGGTGTCATCATCCACAGCTCCAGTACATAGCCAGCATCCCCCACCAGATGGCCATACAGCTGTGAGAATTCCAGATGTGGGAGTTGTAATAGCTTCCTGAGCTGCCAGCACACACATTAATGATAATTCCCTGGGGAATGCACATGACCTGGCAGTTGACGGAGTGAAAGCCCTTGCAGTCTAGGCAGACCCTACCCTGTTCACTGGGTGGTGCTTTGATGTAGATGTGCGTGCAGTCTATGGCACCCACTACCTCCAGGTAGTCTGCTACATGGTGGAAAAGGTACATATTGCTTGTCCTTTCCTCAGGGGTGCTGGAGAAGTAAATATGCTCATCAGCATGTGGTAGCATGGCATCCAGGAACTGGTGGAGTACCCTGGATGCAGATGTCTGTGAAACCCCCATGATGTCCCCAGTAGGTCTTTGAAAAGTACCTGTAGTTAGTATTCTTAAGGCTACACATAGCTTGGTACCCACTGGAATGGGTTTCCCTCTGTTAACACTGGGTCTGAGGTGAGGCTGGCAAAGCTCGATGAGTCGCTGAAGTAAGTCCCTGTCCACCCTGTAGCACTCTACTATCTATAGATCATGTAGCCCCTGATAGGTTACCTTGTTTCTGAACACTCTTATCCTACTCCTTACCGCCCTCAGCCTCTGGCACATACTGATGTATCAAAGCAACAGCAGCCCCTGTCCTGTCATTTTGTCAGTTAAAATTCCCCTGAGTGTGTACATTAATGGTTCAGAGTTTTTGGGAAAAAAACAGACTGAAAGGTGTTTGCATAGTTTATACTGTTGTGCTGCAGATTCTGCCTGCATGATTGACTGACTATGATGCATTCCACCTACAAGCTATATTATTTGTACTTGATTGCTTTTATTCTCCTATTACCATTTTTTTTCTTTTTTTTTCCTTTCCCATTTCCACCCCTTTTAAGCCCCATGGTGTGCCTCGCATGCCTGCTGCCCAAATGTAAACAGTTCTGCTATTTCTGGGTTTTATTTCTATTTTGTTTTAAGACCTGGTGCAAGCCGTGCAAACCCATTTAGTTAAAGTAAACACTTTGAAGCAGAACTTGTCCTCTCCTGGACACGAACATGCTCTTTATTTCATGGAATAAGTAAATACAGCCTCAGACACACCCTCTTGCTTAGCTGTGCTTAGTTAAGCTCAAATGGAAGACATGGGTCTCCAATGTGCTTACACCAAGCATGACACACACTCTTTTCATATCAGCAGCTTCTCCTGCTTACACCACTGCCTTATAGCTCCTACATGGTTAGGCGCAACCAGAGAATGGTCTCCCATTTAGTGATTCAGTAAAATTTGCTCATTTGCATACCCCACTGCCTTAGTCCCCTGTTACACCACTATACCAGAGCCTTTCTCCTTAGCAACCAGTGTTACCTGTTATTGTTTTGATTCTGCATGCCATACACTATAATGGCAACATGCAGATTTCACTTAAAATTGTCTTTTCCCATTTTTTTTTTCGGCACAATCTCGTTTGCACGTCGCTGCACTATGCTTAAACGGCCAAAATCAGAAAAAGAAAAAAACGTTGATTTTTATAATTTTGCAACTCTTTTCCATACCAATGGCCATATGTTTGGCCATCGGCATGCCTAATGGTTATAATCCATGCTTTACTTTCAGCTGTCATGCCCCCATTTTCATTTTTGCAGAAATGTGCACAGTCAGCAACCGAATACATTTCTGAAATGAACACTGTTCTGGCACGGATGCCTGCCTGCTTACTGAATCGCTAATTCACCTCATTTGCATGGTTTTCACCAGCAAATGAGGTAATTAGCATTATTCACTGGAGTCCATGCCAGAATAGTGCTAGCAGGCTCGTGCACGCCCCCAGCCTTGCTTACTGGATCACTCAGCGGCCATATTCTGTGCAGAAGCTGCTGCATTATTTTGGCATGGAAAAAAACCTTTATTGCATCCTGGGGTATAAGTTTAAAAGATGTTCAATCAAAGAGCAAATTAGTATAGGGAAGAGTTTATTCAAATGTATGAAAGGTAAAACTATGAGGGAATCTGCAATTCAGGAGTCAAACAAGCAGAGGATGGCAGAAAGCAACAAAACCAGAAACTTTCAGTTGCACACAGAGAGTATAAATTAATTATAAATTTAAGTTTATAACAGTCCAGTATTTATAAACATAATAAAACACAGATAATGTAATAAAATCTGTAAGGACAGCTTGTCCCATCTTAGTGTTTAAAGATTATAAGGCACCACCCCTGCCTACAGAAACAGGCAGATAAAAATCAAGCACTCCAATCCCTCACTGGAGCCCCAACTCAGAGAGCTGTCATGTGGAAAACTTTGCTCTTACCAAAGGCTGGAACATTGAAGACACAAGCATAAGAAGCCAATGAAGTCCTTGCAGTGCAGCAAATTAGTAGGAACAAAGATGGAAAAGGACTTTGTAATCTTTTTCTCCTTCTATGTAGTGTTCTTGTCTTTGTATAGCCCAGCACTAAAGATCACTAAACTGAGCAAGCCTCCTGGTATTTAAGTCTGAAAGGTTCTACCACTGCAGAAACTGGACAAACGAAATGAGTCTGGTACTGTCGTACATTGCTCTTTCAAGTGTGTTAAGTGTTAGAGCTAGAAGCATAGGTTCATAGGTTCATAGGTTCATAGGATGATACAAGTCTATTGGCCCGGGGGCCCTTATAAGCCTAGCCAAGAATTTTGCCCATGTTCCTTCAAAGTCAGCACCTGTTTCCTCTGTCCAGCAGGGACACAGGTGGGATCCAAGGGGTGTATTTTCTGTTTCCCATCCTGTCATCCAGATTCCTCTTAAAGAGGGCTAGGGAGGTGTTCTGCTTGACATGGAGAGGGAGTCTATTCCACAGATGGGGGAGTCTTTGGAACACACATCTATCCTGCCAACAAATTCTATTAATGTCACAGACCAGGTTAAGGCCTTGCATGTGGGTTGCATGAGTGGAGTTTGACTTATGCAAAAAATCCTGGTGCACAGCACACAAACTTCAGTAATGAAAGTGAACATGTAACTGGTGTACAAACTTTTATTTAAATGCTTTCATCCTAAGACTTCCTCAGAACTTGTAGCAAACAATATTCATGTTGAAACACTTTTATACATTTTCACCTTAATTTGACAAGCACCATTACCTTGTTAACGAATTAAATTAAATGAATCAATCTAATAATCAGCAAATTGTTTCTCTTGAGTCTGGGAGCTAACTGAAGCCTTTAGAAGCTTGATCTTGTCACAAAAGTTATCAAAACTCCATTAAAAAATGTAGCACTTTTTGCATTAAAAACTTTTGCATTAAATACTTTTGGATTAAGTGAAGATACCTCGGCAGGTATTTTTCTGAGTGTGTGTTTGGATATGACTATCATCCATCACATAACTGTTTAATACACCTTAATGTAGCACACACACACACACACACACACACACACACACACACACACACACACACACACACACACACACACACACACTCACATATATAGCATTCTGTAACAACAATTCATGTGAATTATGTGATGTATGCCATTTTGCTTCAGGATGTTGTGAGTTTTGATCAAACCATTTATGTTGTCTGTCTGTCACACTACATTGCCCATTCCCCCCAAACATGATGTGTAACCTACATGTGTGTGCTGTCTGATATCTAAGACTTCTTCTGCAATGTCAGTAGTTAAAATAATGTTCTTAGATTGCAGGATTTAAAGGGTAGGTGCTCAAATTCAACATTTGTAACTTTTATGAACACATCAGTGAATGCTAACAAGAACTGGCTTATCCAACAGATGTGATGCGTGCACGTCAACTTTGCCATACTTCTGTGGTGTGAGGAGATAGTACATGGCTCTGTAAAATGTGGACTTAAATAGACAGGTGTTTGATTCAAGCAATATCTAACTAATGCAGGTGTGTCTGAATATAGTAACAGGTAGGACTGGCTTATCCAATAGATGTAATGTATATACTTCCACTTATTTGTAGCATTTACCCCAGCTCGTGTACTCTGTTTTAACTCAAATATATGCCTTACAATTCAATGATGAAGTCATCTCCTCAAATGTGTGTTTACTTACTCTTGTAGTAAGACTTTGCCTGTGGCATAAACAGCTAATACATGGCTGGATTGCAAGTGTTCAATTTTAGTAATGTTTAACTAAAGAGGATGTGTAACAGCAGAATGATAGTTATGAATGCATTAGTCAACATATGTGATGTAGATAATTCAACTAGGGGTAACACATACATGGCTAGAAGATTTTAATCCTTCCAACCCCCCTTTAGTTGATCCATATGGACACAAACATACTCAAGTGTATGCTTTCTGACATCTATAGTATGGCCTCTCCAGTGATATATGTAGTTAATACACAAATCTATTGAGTGTGTAGCTAGATAGGCAGGTGCTCATATCCAGTAATGTTTAACTGCTATAGCTGTATAATATATAATTAAAAATAAATAGGAATGAATTAATCAGCAGATGTGATGTAAATACTTCAACCTAGGGTAACACAAGTTTACAAGATTCTGATACCTCCAACCCTCTTTTAGATGAAACACGTGGAATCAAACATGATACTAAAGTCATCCCTTCAAGTGTGTGTCTTCTCTCACATCGTCATGATTTTTAATGTGGCATCAGAAGTTAATGCACTGTTCTAGAGAATGTGGACCTAAATAGGCAGGAATTCTAATGGTGCAGAGTATAAGCACTTTATGTATGTAAGACAATACTGACAGACAAGACTGGCTTAATCAACAGATAGTGGTTTCTATGACTCACACTTGTGTGAACAAATACATGGCTAAAGGATGTTGAGCCCTAAGACCACATTTTAGGGAAGCTTAACCACTGAAACATTCTTGTGTAATCCATTTAAGTGTGTGCTTTATGATACCTCTAATATGTTGGCAGCATTGATTAATACACAATTCTATAGGTTATGGAGTTAGGCAGGTGCTGAATTCTGTCAAGGTGTAATTACTGATTGTGTAAGACAATACTAACAGGCAGAAATGCCTTTTCCAAGATAATTGATGTTTATAATTTCACTTACTGGAAACATTTGCAATTTGAGAAAGAAATGCCAATTTTGATACTCTATTTTATGGAAGTCATAGGCATTCAAGCACAATGGTTAAGTTATCTTCAAGAGTGTGTGTGGTTTCTTACAACTACCATATGATTTATTTTGTGATGTCATCAGTTAGTGGACAAATGAATTGGATATGTTCAAATTCAGTATTCTATGGTTATTATTATTTTGTTCTTAGTATAGTTGCAACAGGCAATAATGGCTTATTCAACCAGTTTGTTTATATATTTATTTATTTATTTGTCAGTGGAGGCCCAGGGAGAAAAACTCCACATTTAACAACAGTTTTGACATATTCATAAAATTGTGAGGCATGATACCAGAAGGAATGCAAACTATAAGCAAGTTTACACACGAGAGAAAAAAATTACAATAGTAAAGTGCCATAGAACATGTATTATATTTGTTATGGTTTTTGGGTGGATAGCTGATGTCTTTCCAGTAATTGATGGACTTTCTTATGAGCATGCCCAGTATAGTACATATGTCTTGCATTTTCTGTTGCATGGTGGATAGTATAAAGCATCATATGTAATCAATGTTCATAGGTTCATAAGTTTATACTATATTAATGACCACCAGGATCTTTACAAGCCTAGTTGTTTAACCCAAGCCAGTTTTGTCCTATCCTTCAGAGACATAGGGGCAAGTCTAGGGGTAAAATTGCAATTCCTCATCCAATGATAAAGGTTTCTTTTGAATAGAGTCAGGGATGATCTCAGCTTCATATAGATGGGAGCTTATTACATAGTATGGGGATCCTTTGGGACACTGGTCTCTCTAGTATGTTCTATTTATGTTGCAAGCAAAGTCCAGGTCTTTGGATCTAATGTTTCTTGTGCTGATTGTTTTGCAGATACGCAACAGATCCATTGGAGCTGGATCTGATCTTGATCTTGGGGAATATGTATTGTCATTTGTTGTTTTGTGGCAAAAACTGTTGAGAAATTCCTTTGGGGCTACATGGTTCTGATGACTGTCACATAATGGAACTAGTGGCCGATGCACTGAGGACACCAATAGTCCTATAGGCCCATGCAATTGTTGTATGCAAACTCTGGAAGAATCCACAGCTTATTAACAACCCAATGATAATGAGGTATGTTATGTATTGTAATACAGGTATTAGGATTTGCTACATAATGTTCAAATCAGTTAACATTTTTCTGCATGAAATCAAAAATCTTTCAGAAGTGTATTTTGTAGAAGTGTAACTGTGTATGTGTGTGCCAGCAGCAGTAATACAGACATAACATGATGCTTACTTAGGTAAACATGCTTTCCACTCCAATCACATAATACTTTCAAACAATGCATGCAGCAGCTGTCCTTATACAATAATGACCTCAGGTACTCTTGTGATTATTCTTCTTAGGAAGTAACTGTCATGAGTGGCCTTGTTATCATAATTTTAATCCATAGTCATAGACTGACATGCACACACACACACACACACACACACACACACACACACACACACACACACACACTTACACATGTGCGCGCGTGCACACACACACCAGTTGTTGATGGACTGCCTCCATTTGACTTGTGTCTGGCAATATTTCCATCTTAGTAAAGTTTTCCTGACATGTTCCATATCTCATTCTACATACATCTCATCTGTTATATTTTACAAATCTTTAACATTTTTTAGTGCAGCATAATGTCTTTATTTCTCTTCAGTGTGTAAGTTCTGTTTCTGTGGCATATACTTGTGGATTAGATTACACTGCATAATGATTTGGATGTGTTCTTTGTCTCTCTTCCTACTCTCCCCAATGTGCATGTTACAGCCTCATTATTTTTGTAACTACTGTCAGTACCTGTTTGTTCACACATTTATGTATATGCTTTTCCATTAATTAGGCATCAGTACATTGATATATATATATATATATATATATATATATATATATAGGCATAGAAATTAGTAAAGTTTTGTTACTTGTAAATTTTTTAAGCAACACATTTTTCCTTCTTAAAATGTACTAACTATTCAGTCTTTCTTAATGTACTTGACAGTAGAAATGAGGCTCCGCATGTCCATTATTACACTCATTGCAATGTACAACAGTATTAGCCTTCTTTTTCTGCTTGTTGCTAGGCTTCCCCTTCATTTTATGTCTTCATAAATCACCAATCTGTTGTTGTGATGTGCATACACCCTCGCTAGCAATTCTCAGGTTTGTGAACACTCTTTTGCTTATACTGCGTGTATGAGCACTACCTTATCTCAATGTGGCCAAAAACCTGTGTTTTGGTCGACAGATGAGGCTGTTCATCGAGTAAAATACTTTGGCTTTTTGTTTATTTGATTATCAGCGCTGATCGTCATGCACAGATGGACTATCATGTTTTTTTCAGGGCAACATGTATATGGCCCTAATGAATCTCCTTGATCATTTTAACCATATTTGCTAGCAAGGTGAATTTCTTGGCAGACATTTCTCAAACACATAATAACGTGGATACAATTGGATACTAATAAAGGTAAGTTGGGCTAATTTTGCTAACTTGTTTTTCCAGCAATATTACATTTTGCTTACTATGTGTATATTATAAATTCCACCCACAGTTACAATCACAGACACACACACACACACACACACACACACACACACACACACACATACACCCCCCCACACACACACACACACACATACACATTCTCTCTCTCTCTCTCTCTCCCTCTCTCCATCCTTCTCTCTCTCTCTCTCTAGACAGATAGATAGTTCGATAAATACATCTATACATTTGCGTGGGTGGGTGTGTCAGTGTGTATAGACAAACAGATACAGATATAGATCTAGATACAGATCTAGATATAGATATAACTATAGATATAAATAGATGCACACACACACACACACACACACACACACACACACACACACACACACACACACACACACACACAGTTAACCATCCTTACATACACAAACACAGAAAAACACACATATATATGCACATACAAATACATTATATATATATATATATATATATATATATATATATATATATATATATATATATATATAAATATATATGTATGTATACATATGTGTATGTATAAGAGAGACAGAAAGAAAGATCCAGAGATACAAAAACACATACATACACTAACACACACAGGCACACACACAAACACAGTCAGACAGGGCAGACAGACAAACACACACACACGCACGCACACACACACACACACACACACACACACACACACACACACACACACACACACACACACTACACCGCAGTCACGGATGCATACAGTTTAAAATTACTTCTGTAAGATCTGAATGGAGTTAATCTGTTTATACCAATAAAACTACAGCACTTTGTACATTAATAGTTAATAGCTTACAAGCTTCTACTCCAAAATAAACTTCATCCAAGCTAGATGTCACCAAATAGATAGCTTCACTCTTGAAAGTTCTCATAATATATACTTGGATTCACTTTTAGACAGGCAGGTTCCCATGTGAAAATATTTCAAGGTCAGAATTACAGACTACATAATATTAATCTCAAGTAAAGTACTGTAAACATTAAATTCAATTAAACCATAGCATGTGGGCATGTTCCTTTGAGAATAAAAGTGATTTTAAACTTTAATTTAGCGCTGTTAACATACTATTTGCTACAGAATACGCAATTCCTTTTTGTGAAGAGTTTATACTAATGGTTTCTTTTTACAATTCAGACCAACAGTGCAGATGTCAGTTAGCTTGACTATTTTTCTACATTTCAAGAACATTTCTAAATTACAAACGTTATATTTTTAAGTGTCACCTATTTTTACCTCACTACCTAAATGTCACTCATATGAACTGTAAATTTATTTGACTTATTTGCAGAAAATATAAGCATAAATGAGCATTACAACTAATTTTGACTATTTTAATTTATTAAAAACTAATAAATTCATTAAGTTTTTAACCTGATTTTTTTAACACTACCTCATCTGACTGCGGAAGAGAGCTGAATATGATTTCTTTGTTTATCTCTTAATTGATAATGCCATACCCCTGAAAATGTATCATGAGGATTATAAGTAAGCCTTTTAATAAGTGACTTCCAAAATACTTCACTAGTGGGTATAATCAGTAGCGATTCCTTTTAAACAGTATGCACTCAGTACCTAATAGCAGTGTCATTTTATTAGCCAGCATATATTTCCTGATTTTTTTCAATAACAGTAGAATTTCCTTTCTAAAATAAAGAATAGCTCCCACTATTATAATTAGTTGTAGGTAGTTAATTTTTAGCAAAGTCGCTTTAATAATGAACAATTACAATGAAGTGATTAAAACAATTGCTTCAATTTGAACAAAGATGGGAAAATCCATGCCAATAATTAATCTCCTTTTATTTATTTTATTTTATTTATTTCCACATAGTTACACAGCGACATGTTACTACGTGGCACAGGTACTTCAATCAACTGTACAGATGCAGGTGATTATACTTCCTATAAGCTGTGTTAACTTGGTTCCTTAGTGCTGTTTCATACAATGTGTCAGCTTGTAAAATGTGAAACATTTTACGAGCATAATCAATAAAGTCACAAATAACCAAAATGGATCTAGTCTCACCAGACATTGTTCTTTATGTAAATATATTATTAAGTGTCAGTCTTTCTCTACATGGTATTTGAAAAAGACATTTGATATCAGACAACATGTAACACATGAAAGTAAATCTATTGCTTATCTTGTGCAATATATATATGTGTTACTTTTTATATTGGACAAACCAACAGAATGTTTAAGGAACATCTGAACACCCACTTAAGTGATATCAAATATTAAAGGGTCAGGTGTGCACTCTATAAGCATAAGAAGATTTACCTCACAGCTATGTTTGCATTGACAGAAATAGATAGAAAATGTATGGTGCAGGTGGGAATGCTATAAATGCATTTTTAAATTATAAAGAATTGTTTTGGACACAATACTGGTGAATTATATCCATCTCATTGGTCTCAATGAACATTTATAATTTGAGCAAACAAGAGAAAAAATGTGTCAGCTTATTATTATTGATTAAACTGAACTAGCCTGCTCTTGAAAGCTAAGCAGGGTGGGGCACGGTAAGCATTTGGGTAGGGGTCTGCCTGGTCACACTGCTTTTCATGCCATACTGCTAGGTTGCTTTTTGAATATTATTTTGCATGCTACTGGTGTTTATCACATTAGTTGTGGTATCCTATACAAGGAATTGAACTGATTGTTCCCAGTTGTTTAGATAGTAGTCTCACTGAATATCTTGGATTGTTCATCCGTCATTGTCGACGATGACCAAGGACATCATGTAAAGGATGTTGACTAAGTACGATGCGTCCGGCTGTGACTGATCAATCCGATGCAGGCTTGGAAACCTGTGCGGCATGTTGGGCACAAGTGGTCTGTTGGGTTGGTTGACAAAGAGCTGGCTGTGAATTTATGCAGCTCACACTTCCTGTGTGCCTCTACAGTCTTGCTCTGCTCATACGAAATAACGCCTTTGCTGATGCAGCTTCGCCAGGTGGGGCGGTCTTGCTCTAGTGTTTCCCAGGAGTCCGGGTCAATACCAAAGCTCTTCAGAGACACTTTCAGTGTGTCCTTGGAGTGTTTTTTCTGCCCACCTTGCGTGCATTTGCCTCCTATGAGTTCACCATAGAACAGTCTCTTGGGGAGTCGTGTGTCTGGCATACGTACAAGGTGGCCTGCCCACCTGACTTGGGCTGTCCTCAGTAGAGTGTAGATACTTGGCAGTCCAGCTTGAGAGAGAACAACTGTGTCTGGAACTTTGTCCTGGCAGGTAATTTTTAACAGTCTTATTAAGCAGTTCATATGGAAGCAATTCATCATTTTGGTATAATGCTCGTATACAATCCATGTCTCACAGGCATACAGTAGTGTGGGCAGTATGACTGCCTTGTACACCTTCAGCTTTGTGGGCAGTTTGATGTCTCTCCTCTCCCATGCTGACTCCCGCAGCTGTCCAATTGCAGAGCTTGCCTTGGCAATGCGTGTATCTGTCTCATCATCAATGTTCATAAATCTGGAGAGTGTGCTGCTGAGGAATGTAAACTTGTCAACAGCCTTCAGGATCTCACCTTCAGTGGTGATAGTTGGTTCTGCATACATCTTCTGCGGTGCAGGCCGATGCAAAACCTTAGTCTTCTTAGTACTGATTGTGAGGCCAATGTTTCCTCAGGCAGTGGAAAAGCAGTTCATACTCTGCTGCATCTGGGCCTCTGTGGCAGCATTGAGTACACAGTCATCTGTGAACAGGAAATCTGGCACAAAATCCTCTTCAACCTTGGTCTTGGCCTGTAGCCTCTGCAGGTTGAAGAGCCTGGCATCAGTCCTATATCTTATTTTGATGCTGGTTTCTTCGTCTTCACAGAAGCCATCTCACAACATGGCCGAGAACATCATGCTGAACAGCATAAGTGCCAGTACACAGCCTTGCTTGACTTCGTTGATAACTGGGAAGGCTTCGGAGGAGTATCCATTGTCCAGGACTTGAGCAAGCATGCTATCATGGAATTGACACACCATACTGATGAATTTGCTTGGGCAGCTAAACTTCTCCATGATCCACCATAACCCCTCATGACTGATGGTGTAAAAGGCTTTGGTCAGTTTTGAGAGGGAGTATGGGGTATCAGGGAGAGGTAGCACCTCTGATGGGTGAATATGTCATGCTCTTTAGAGTAGTTCATCCTCCTTGGTCCTCACCTGACAGTCAGCTCTCACCTGTGGCTCCTCTTAACTGTCTGCATGCAACAGCAGCTACACCCCAGGCAATGGCTGGGACTGGCCGCCAAAACCAGGTGATGGCAGCTAACGGGTTTGTAACCCTCGGCAAGTCAGGGCTTGCCAACCTATGGATCTGGTGGACTGCATGGAGGAAATCACCAGACTGATTCAACTGGCAGGAAAGTGGACTCAGCAAAGTGCTGTGGAGTACAAATAGGGCACAGTGAGACATATGAGGACACTGCTGGTCATCCACTGCATCCCAACCCATCTCCAATCATCTTGACTATGTCTTGCCACTGGACTAAGATAGGCTGGGACAAGAGAGTATGACTGATGATCTGCATAACCCTCCCTCACTATCATCCAATTCATGTTCAAGTCAAGACATCACCCCCCCCCCTCACCCGTCAAGTCCTGTGACAATGGGCGATGGACAAATGACAAAGCAACAGGTGTGGACACATTGGAAGTTGTAGCCACAATGAATATCTATAAAGTGCATAAAGAATAGAAAGGTTGAATGTTCATATT